>NC_068362.1:13941887-13979387 GCF_020536995.1 Dreissena polymorpha
TAACTGAACAAATCCAGAGTCAAATTAATATTTCGTTTTCTATCCAACCAATCATCAACTGTCAATCAATTCTCTATAAATTATAATGAGAACAAACGTAACATGTACTATGATTGTGATCCGATATACAGTTTGATATTTTTTCAGATAAATACGATAAACGACGGTCATTAAATACAAAGTTCGGCATTCATCATCATATGTAATTGACCGGTATAAGTATCCATCTTTTTGAAAACTGGCGAGGAATATCTCACTAACTATACACATATTCCTGAATAAACAAATTAACTTCTATGAATAAAAACAAAATGTTTACAAGAAAACAAGTTCTAGAGACAGTACCGAATGAAACGGAATAACCTCGAGTACAATTAATGAAGAATGTCGTCATCATTCGACATCGAAAAATATTGCTTTGGTTTGTTACGGATACATGTACATCACCTAAACCGTGTCCGGTTAGCGCAATGGTTGGTACATGAGCTTCTGTGTTCTTCAATCCCCGTTCCCGACGAATGTTTATTTGGTAGCTGGTCACTCTACCGGACAGATGAGTTTTCTCCGGACTCTCCTATTTTGTCCCACAGTATAAGACCACATCCAAGTTGACTAACTTTCCGTAAAAACTAAGTAGCCGGATATTGCAGTTATGATTCACAATTCGTACTCACTACAGTAAGTCTAGTAAGCAAATACGTAGACGTTATGGGATACACTCCGGGTCTTTACGTTATGCTGCCTCTGGCCCAGAAGGACCTCAACAATTTCAAAATACACTCTCGCTGTATAGTTGCCGATCAGTCGTCGCTTTGGCAGATTCTTTAAATTTGGTTTGAGTTATATAACCGACTATATGACTAACGTTTTTATACACTAACTGTACAAACATAATCGCATATAGACACTCCATATCACCGTAGATTTAAATCAGGTTTGTGTATGCCGAACGTAAATGAGTGGAAACCCAGTCTCGATAAGTAACTTTTAGAACAGCGTAAACAATAACCTTAAAGCGGGTAAACTAATGAAAACAACATTTTAATGTTTAATCGTTTTCTATGATTTAGCGCGATTGAAACAAAACGAATTGGGAGTTTAAAAATAACTTTGACATTAAACTGGTTTTCATTATAATTAAATACCTGTATGTGAATGTGTGTATGATACTCTGTTCTGCCAATATACTTTCATGTTAAATGAAATACTAAAACATAATATAATGTGTTGTGTAAACATTGATATGCTAAAGATTGCTGCTGTAAATAATACTACAATTCCATTTACGCCCTTCAAAACCGTTATACTTGGGATTTTGTCAAAAAGCATAGACATGTATGTTATAATGTTTTGACACTGTGTAGGATCATTAAACACTATTATGTCAAGTTACATTTTTGCTTCATCAGAATGTTCATCATATATGAGTTGCAATAGAGACCAGTAATTCGTTTCTGTATACGTATTGTTCGGAATTTTATGTTAATGTAGACACAAGATGTTACCATTATGTTCAAGTGTTAAATAAATGCTCGTATTTTGGAAAAAAACAAGGACAATTTAGTTAAACATTCAAAAAGCCGTTAATTGTGATTAAGGGCATTGTCATATATATATATTCATGCATCGAATCAAATTGGTGAAAAACCCATTTTTAACCGAATCACGATTTCAGTTTGAATGATTTTGAAAGACGCAAAACGTTTATAACATTTAGAAAACCATGTGTTGCCGACGGTTAGTCAGCCGACGATTTTACAACAAGACAAGAAACACCATTGAGGCTATTTAAAATGCCGCAAAATCAACAAGACATTGATAGCATTTTGGTGTTTTTTGAAAGTGGGGATAATAGCCGCGGAGCAAGCGTCCAATGAAGCTTTAAGCAATATCGGGTTCTCCATACACAAGTTTTTGTTGTATCTGTTGGCCGGATTGTTGTTAGCAACACATCCGCAAAGTGGTTCATTCTCGATGTGTGGTGTTAAATCCGACTAGATGAAAATTCTATAAATGCGGTTAAAAGTAAACCATACATTGATGTTATTGATGAATACCATGGCTTTGCTCTTTGAATGTAAAATTAAATAATCAATAATTCCGGATTTTCGTAATTACGTGTTGAAAACGTTGTCGTTCGTGCCGGACGGTATACCTACTTCCGGTGTCAATATAAACAATTGGAAAATAGTACTGTTACATGTCACAATTTTATCAGCAGAGTCAAAAAAAATATGAAAAAAGGACTAATATACAACAAAGACTGGTTAAGAGCAGATAGCCGGACTAATAAGATTTCAACGTTTGATACACACGTTTGTTCGGACCACTTCCTAGACGGTATCCTTCCAAACTCGATCTGTCGACCTCAAGAATCTTTCAAAATGAGAATTTACGCCATCGAAGAATTTTACAACAGCATGAAAAAAGCAGCGTTAATTTGTACAGCCCCAGCAGAACTTAAAACCATTGTCTGTCTTAGATCATGATGAATTATAACATTAATAGGGACAGACAATTGTTACTTCAACAAATAAACATCTTGTTTGGAAGGAGGATATGCCAATCTGCAAGCAAACAATAATTTTGATATTATTATATACTTCTAGCGACCGACTTAAACAGTCGAAAATGTTGACATAAGTAAAGGAGTGAAATAAAGTGTTGTAAACAATATCTTCCAGTGTTGTTAAATAAGGTGACTTCCAGTCCCAATAGCCTTTCTGTTGAGCTAGCTGTTAAACGGCGCGGTTAGAGTTTCTGACTACGACTCGGAAGACCAGGGTTCGATACACGGTTGGAGCTCAGAAATGTTCACTTTACTATTATTAACAATCTATAGTGTAATCACCATAATAGAGTTTATGCTACTTCATTCTGACAATAATGTTTTGTAGACTCTTGAAATGTGTCAATATAGATTACTGTTAAAATCATTATTATATTGGACAAACACCAAGTGAAACCCTTTCAATATCCAAATTGGACTCATTTCTTATAGTCTCTCATCTTTGATGGAACGAGAAGTATATAGAACGAGTTATAAGTAGTTATAAGACGATGACCTCATTTATTTGAATTTCATTTGCCATCTGCATCCGCTTAAAATTTGGGACGGTTAAAATTTGTCATTTGGTAAAGGGTTTCAGCATTTTGCAACAAGATGGACATGAAAGTTTTTTTTTTCAATTTGTGCGAAATTTTGTTTTCTCTGTAGAATATTACCAACATACAAGCATAGCATATAAGGCAATATGAATTTCATATATTAATTTTGCATTTTATGTACAATGCATTGCGTGTTCAGCTTCTTGACAGTTACGGTACGATGTACATAAATATACTTGTCTAAATACATTATTGTGCAATTCTTATTTTCAAGGATTATACACAATAAACTACTTTTTACATACAAACTAAATTTAGTTTGAATATAAGAATGTATAGCATTTTCAATAAAATGTTGCACATAAAAAAGAAACTAGCACATACTATATTGCATTGTGTTATATAAACTGATTATGCAGATTTTACAGAATATTTGTGAAAAAAACAATATTGTGTTAAGACATTATTGGAGACATAAGTAAATATTATAACTAACGGACCAGTATGACGTACCATTAGGATCTAAAGTCACGAATTCTTCCTTAGGAAGAATTAATTATTCCTTAGGAAGATTAAAATCTTCCTTAGGAAGATTTAAATCTTCCTAAGGAAGTATTAATTCTTCCTTAGGAAGATTTAAATCTTCCTGAGGAATAATTAAATCTTCCTTATGAATATTTAAATCTTCCTAAGGAAGAATTCGTGACTTTTGACCCTTTTAGCCGCGTCATCGAATTCTTCCTAAGGAAGATTTAATTGTTCCTACACATGTTATAACCAATCAGGGATCTGCTAAAAATAACAACCAATCAAAATACGTGTTACATTTTACTCTCGTTTTCAACATCCGACGAAAAAACAACCGCCATCTTTAAACATCGAAGTAACATGCAATGAAGTCACAAAAATGAATCTTGAAGAGTTTTTACGTAATTCGCAACGAGTGATGAGGGACGTCACGCGCTCTTTATCAACATCTCCATCAGTGGATACCCTGAATTCGTCGAGCATTCGTTTAGATGCTCTTTGTAGAAATATCAACAGGTAGGCAAAACGATGTTCAAACTTGTTAAACTTCCAGGTTATTTTCTATAAAAAGTGCATTTTATTTTTACGCCTTGTTTTTTTTTCAAATTATCCAGGTACAGCGCATCGAAACAGATATAGTTTGATATCTATTCTATTAAACACACTCCAAACTTTGTCTTACAAGAAATATACATGTATGTGAAGTTGAGTTTTAATATTCGTACAGTCAGGTCGTCAGTTCCGAAAAGTCGCCAGTTCCGATACAAATTAAATTTCATTCAACATTGAAAAATAAGTCTTACCACTTATGATTGAACAAATTGTACAGCCATACACCTCAATATTTAATGATTTTTTTCGCAACAAACCGGAAGAAAATAGACAAATGTAAACAATCCGAATTGTCGAAACGCTCGCAGACATATTTTCGAATGGCGGCAAAATCCTGTCTGCGCGATCGGTCATCAGAAATTAGAACACGTTTGCTTCTATAACGGATTGTCCATGGTAAGTGATTTTGGTATTGATTTGAAGATAATTTATCAGGAAATAAGAAAACAATAAAATTGTTACATTTTCAGTCAAACTGTGAAATAATAGTCTCGAAAATGACTCACTGCCACATGTGTCAGTTCCGAAACAGGCATGAAGTGAACCAGGGGTAATCTCAAACGAATTTTTACCCGTCAAACATCGTTAAGTGATATTGTAAATTTTATTATTGGCCTTTAGACATGGCCTGGGATGAAATGTTATTATTTTTAATGCTTAACACTGCTTAAAAACTATGTAAATATATTTGGTCTCAACCAGCATTTTTTTATATTGGATATGCATTATTGTATAGGAAACATGATGTTGCTTCTATGAAAACACGTAAGTAGAACTTACTAAAAGCAACAGGGGCTTCAAACAAAAAATTATGTAACCATTTATATATGAGCATCTTACTATTTATTACTTTATACTGTTTGAAAATATAATTCAAGTTTTATCTTTTATTTCTTTATAATGCTTGAAGTTACATTGCAAATTTATTTTTAAACATATATAAATACAGGTATCACATCCCATTCAGGGCGATAACAACATAATGTTTATCGGAGAATGGTTATGTTAGCCTTACCCAGTTTTATCAACCTGTTTGGATGTGATATTTATTTTATTATACTGAACAAAGAAAACACAACAACGTAAAAAGAGAAACACAATTGCTTGTTTATTCATTTACTAAGCACTCCGGCCCATACATTTCTGAATGTACGGACGTTTAAAAGGCAGGTTGCTGGTATTAAATCAAAGACAAAGGAAAACAATGAATTCCAATTTAATTAAATCTGATTATAAAAATTTAAAATTGTGTGATTTTAGTTTTGTTTTTATTTAAAAAATATGAAAATGCCAGAAAGAAAATTGAAGTAAATGCAGTATATTTAGCTCCACTGGCCAAAGGCCAGCGGGGCTTATGTCATGGTCTTGTGTCCGTCGTGCGTGTGTCCGTCGTGCGTGTGTCCGTGCGTGCGTGCGTTAACTTTTCCTTAAAACATCTTCTTCTCCTAAACTACTGGTCCAATTCTGATGAAATTTCTCAGGAATGTTCCTTGGGTAAACCTCTTTCAAATTTATTTAAATTATGCCCCTGGGGTCAAATTTGACCCTGCCCCGGGGGTCACAAAAAATGAAAATTTGCTTATATAAGGCCTAGTTTGTGAAAACTTTCAAAATCTTCTCGTCCACAACCATTAGGCCTAGGGCTATCAAATTTGGTATGTAGAAACATCTAATAGTCCTCTACCAAATTTCTTCAAATTATGCCCCTGGGGTCAAATTTGACCCTGCCCCGGGGGTCACAAAATTGAACATATGCTTATATAAGGCCTATTTTGTGAAAACTTTCAAAATCTTTCGTCCATAACCATTGGGCCTAGGGCTATCAAATTTGGTATGTAAAGACATCTAATAGACCTCTACCAAATTATTTTAAATTATGCCTCTGGGGTAACATTTGACCCTGCCCCGGGGGTCAGAAATTGAACATATGCTTATATAAGGTCTATTTTGTGAAAACTTTAAAAATCTTTCTGTCCATAACTGTATGGCATAGGGCTACCAAATTTGGTATGTAGAGACATCTAATAGTCCTCTATCAAATTTCTTCAAATTATGTCCCTGGGGTCAAATTTGACCCTGCCCCGGGGGTCACAAAATTGAACATATGCTTATATAAGGCCTATTTTGTGAAAACTTTCAAAATCTTTCGTCCATAACCATTGGGCCTAGGGATATCAAATTTGGTATGTAGAAACATCTAATAGTCCTCTACCAAAGTTATTTAAATTATGCCTCTGGGGTCACATTTGACCCTCCCCGGGGGTCACAAAATTGAACATATGCTTATATAAGGCCTATTTTGTGAAAACTTTAAAAATCTTTCTGTCCATAACTGTATGGCATAGGGCTACCAAATTTGGTATGTAGTGACATGTAATAGTTCTCTTCTTAGTTTGTTCAAATTATGCCCCTGGGATCAAATTTGAAACTGCCCCGGGGGTCACAAAAATGAACATACGTTAAATAAGGCCTATTTTGTGCAAACTTTAAAAATCTACTTGTCCATAACCGTATGGCATAGGGCTACCAAATTTGGTATGTAGTGACATCTAATAGTTCTCTAACAAAATTGTTCAAATTTAGCCCCTGGGTCAAATTTGACCCTGTCCCGGGGGTCACAAAAATGAACATATGCTTTTATAAAGCCTATTTTGTGCAAACTTTGAACATCTTTTTGTCCATAACCGTACGGCTTAGGGCTACCAAATTCGGTATGTAGTGACATCTAATAGTTCTCTACTTAGTTTGTTCAAATTATGCCCCTGTGGTCAAATTTGACCCTGCCCCGGGGGTCACAAAAATGAACGTATGCTTATATAAGGCCTATTTTGTGCAAACTTTAAAAATCTACTTGTCCATAACTGTATGACATAGGGCTACCAATTTTGGTATGTAGTGAGCTTCGGTAAGGCTCGGATATGCTTATATAAGGCCTATTTTGTGAAAACTTTCAAAATTTTCTCATCCATAACCATTGGGCCTAGGGATATCAAATTTGGTATGTAGAAACATCTAATAGTCCTCTACCAAATTTGTTCAAATTATGCCCCTGGGGTCAAATTGAACATATGCTTATATAAAACCTATTTAGTGCAAACTTTGAAAAGCTTCTTGTCCATAACCGTAGGACCTAGGGCTACCAAAATTGGTATGTAGTGACATCTAATAGTTCTGTTCTTAGTTTTTTCCAGCTATATCCCTGGGGTCAAATTTGACCCTGCCCTGGGGGTCACAAAATGAACATACGCTTAAATAAGGCCTATTTTGTGCAAACTTTAAAAATCTACTTGTCCATAACCGTATGGCATAGGGCTACCAAATTTGGTATGTAGTGACATCTAAAAGTCCTCTACCAAGTTTGTTCAAATTAAGCCCCTGGGATCAAATTTGACCGTTCCCCAGGGGTCACAAAAATAAACCTATGCTTATATTTGGCCTATTTTGTGCAAACTTTAAAAATCTTCTGTCCATAACCACTGGGCCTATATCTACCAAATTTGGAAAGTATTAAAATCTTAAAGTTCTCTACCAAGTTTTATTAAATTATCTCCCTGGGGACAAATTTGACCCTGTCCCGGGGGTCACAAAGATGAACATATGCTTAAATAAGGCCTATTTTGTGCAAACTTTAAAAATCTTCTTGTTCATAATTATAGAGCCTAGGGCTAGAAAATTTGGTATGTAGTGACATCTAATAGTCCTCTACCAAATGTGTTCAAATTATTCCCTTGGGCTCAAATTTGACTCTGCCTCAGGGGTCACAAAACTGAACATATGCTTATATAAAGCCTCTTTTGTGCAAACTTTAAAAATCTTCTTGTCCATAACCAATGGGCCTAGGGCTACCAAATTTGGTATGTAATGACATCTTATAGTTCTCTACCAAGTCTGTTCAAATTATGCCCCTGGGGCCAAATCTATATATAAAAATGCTCACGCTTCCAACTTAAAGGGCCCAGTGGGACGAGGGATAGAAAGAGAAAGTCACATGCTTGAGTACATTTCAACCCATGCACATTGCACGCTTTTTTCGCATAAAAAACAGTGGAGCGATACAGGGCCCTCTCGTATATATTCTCTTGATGCGGAAAACTAAAGGTGCTATTTTCAGCTAAAATATGGTGATAAAATAGTGTTGCATGTGACTGTTATATGGGTAAATGGGAATTGACATGTGCTTGTCACGTGAGGTATAATTAAAATAGTAAGGCTTATATAATTATTTTTTCAGTATTGTGAAGGACGCAGACGTGCCCCGGCAGGCAATGGGGGGAAATGCAGCTGCCCAGACCTTTCACCTATGCCTCTGTGATGTGTTAAGCTCTACCCATGTGAATTTATGAGTATTGTACATTTGCCAAAGCTCTCTAGCAGTTGCTAATTTACCAACCTTTTCCTTATTTTATGTTTATTGGTTCCTAGTGTGTTTCTTTTTTCTAGTTTTTACCAAAAGCCTGAATTCCTATTTGTCTAGAAATTGATTTAGTTATTTTTCATGGTCATTTGACTTGTTCATATTGTGAATTTATATGATTTGTGAGACTGGGTTCATCCCCTCTGAAAATTGATCAACCAAGTATGGGTATATTTAATAAAATATTTTAAATCCAGAATCTGGGGCAGCAGTCTATATATGTCGTAATTAAGGAAAGTTAGCCAACGTTCCACTTATATTTTGTGGAATAAGTTTGCACAAAACATCACTTTAAATGGTAGTATGTATATTTTGATTATCCTTTAAAATGGATTTTCTTAGTTAAGTGAGATTAAAACACCTTCATAAGCATATTATCTGGATAAAGTTTACATGAATATTTACTACAATAGAACCTTGACATGCATCGTGTGCTGTTGCTTTCTTATACATTCTCATAGTTTTGTGTGCAAATACTGTATGGTATGCTATCAAGATTTGATTCATACAACGGTAGGTTGTTTTCATTTATTTTTACTGTCATTTCGGTGTCAGAAAATGCTGTCCTATACAAGAATTAACATTACATAGATATATGTTTTTATTTTGTATCACTGCCTTTTGCATTAAAATGTACCATCCCTGCCGAAGCAGAGCAGGACTGTTCAATTTATTGGATACCCCTTTAGAAAACTGGTCCTTGTTATTTGCATTAACTGTAATCTTGAATTGTCATGTGCAACCTGCAGAGGTTGAAATCGCTCATTATTTTCTGGTTTCATATAATTGTTTGTTTGGAATCTCTAATTTATGCTCTTAGAAATGAAACTTTCCTCTCCGAAAGCTTGTGTTGTCTCCAGTGGGCAAAGGATAATCTAAGATAACATGGGGCAATATAAGATTGTATATTATAGTATATTTTATACAAGTGCAAGTGTGTGATCTCAGGTAGGGCCCATTTTATTTCGATTTATCTATTCCTACTTCTTGTTGTTTTTATGTTGATGCTTGGAAACAGTATACCGTATATTGAAGTACATATGTATATTATATGCAGGTGCCATTCATTGTGTGTTCTCAGGTAGAGGTCCATTTAATTTTGTTCTGTTATTTTTTAATTTTTGCTTTCTTTATTGTTATAGTTTTTACAAAAATATGTGATAAAAAGCTAGTCTGGTTATATTGTTATCAACATTAAATAAACTATTTTGACAGTTCGAGTTTGTTTTGAGACGATCCCTAGTCATGAAGTGCACCTTCTGTCACGTGATACGCTATTGAAGAATATTAACCAGAAATGGAGAAAGGTTTCGGTTTAGAAATAACATAAACACTCATTTATATTAAGAACCAAATTCAAAATCAAGGTAAGCAAAGCATGGAGGTTAAAATTATATGTAATACGCCCTTTATCCAAAATTAAAATCGATCGCCGTTTTAAAATATACATAGGTAGTTTCGATAGTGATTCGGAACTGACGACCTCACTGTACTTTAAGTTTAAGGCTAGAAAATATAAAATCAAATTAATAAGTAATTTATCGAGGAATTAATAGACGTTAGAAATGCGATAAAAGCTGATATAATATTTTTCAAGTCAATTATTTAATGCCTAGAAGCATAACTGTTTTGTGACTCATAAACATTTTACTCCTTTTAATATTTTTATGTCAAAACTCATATAATCTAATTATGACATATTTTAGGTTTACAAGTTTAAAAAAAATTGCATAATGTGTATGTTTTCTGTAAAAAGTAAGTGTGTATGCATGATCTTGACAATTTTATTACCTTTGTCAACTTAAAAGTTCTCCACCCCCCATAAATTACGGTATTGTAATAATAAAACTAACACAACAGCAACTGACCAGACACTTTCTGTATTTTAAGAAGCGATACATTTCCAACAAAGATTTTATTTAAAAGAATTACCTGTCTTAATGAGTCGACCCACTCAATTTCTTCCTTTTGGTTACAATTTTTTACCCCCAACTTCTGAGCGGATAGACTTATGAGTGTGTGTTGTATATGTGTAAAGCAATAATTATTAAAGTACAACAATATTGAACTTTGCAGGATGTCTGCCCAGTTTCCAGAGTGCAGCAGTGTTCTAAACGATGTCATTGAAATTCAAGATATTATTGGTTCCATGAAAAGGTACTTGAAAATGAAATAAGTCCTTTTTTAACTTTTATTCAAATATTTCATGTCTAACAATACGCTTAATGGAAGGAAAATCACATGATTTAAAACTGTAATGAAAGGTTAGTGCATTGAAATAAACTGACATGTTTGTCACTCATGGATGCACGCATATTCCCTGGGTCCTAAAGCAGCAGAGCAACACCATGCCTGAATCTTTAATTAAAATTGTTATTAAATGTGCTATAAAAATTGTAGGGAAAGGTGTAAAGCGAAACAGGACGGTGCTGAAGCCTGCTCCTTTTTGGTTCGTTGTGACTGTCAAAAAGAAATGAATGTTTAACATTTCAATTCAATTGCCAAAGTCTGTTATTTGGTCAATAAGAAATAAAGCCTCAGTGCCTAATTATGTGCATTTGGCTTATTAATACCTTGGACATAGCAATACTATCATATGTCATTTTCGGGTCGAAATTTCTACCCTGCTACTGTTAAGCAGAACCCTTTACCTTTTGGGATGCTAAATCTTTCTCTCTGAATTTGTGTTTTGCTGAGATTCCTCAAATTGTATGTAACAATGCATTGCAAAGATAAATGATTCAAAAGCTTTCAAATTCTGTTTTGTTAAAGTAAATTTGTGCTATTCTTGTATTTGTGTACAGTTGTCAGTAGTAAGTACTATGTGATTTGAGATTTGATTTAGTTTAATGGGTGTACCCCATTGTTATAAAAGCATGTATATTTGCACATATGCATTTTGCAAATTTCTGATGGGCCTGGAATGATTAGAAAACTTACACTTGTTATAACATTGCACTTGTAACATGTTTATACATTGCTTATTTTATGAGGGTTTTTCATCCGTATATAACAGAGGCATATATTCGACTACTTACCAGTTCTGAAAAAAACTTATTTTTCCACAATTCAGGCTGAACAAAATCCCCAAAACAGATTGAAATTCCTCAGAAAAAAAGTCATTTGTAGCCGAGTTACTATTTGGTACAGTTTTACTGGTGTTGTAGACGTTTGTAATATCATTGAAAGCTTTCACAAGAGAATGACAATTATGAGGGTTTATTTAGCGTAGCTGTTGTCTGGAATCAATGTTTTCACAACCAGTTTAGTTCAGTTCAGGTATTTCCCGACTTCCGCTAAGCCAAATTTAATATTCATGTACCAGTCTAGTATATAGAAAATTCCATAGTACGGGTTTTAATGTCATTTTTTGTTACTAAATTAATAAACATACGCGATGATGTTTACAGGGAACAACAGGAGCAGAATGTAACAATGAGACCTTCTTACGATGGCAGTCAGAGAATGGGTCGACCTCGTTTTCATATTCCCAAGGAACAGCTGGAGCTTCAACTTGAACTCAGATTTACTGATGCTGATATTGCTAATATGATTGGTGTTAGCATTTCAGTCATCAAACGTCGTTTAAGGTATGGCGAATTTTAATTTGTGTCCAATTCAGATTATAAAGGTGTGCTTTTTATGCCCCTGTTAGGGTGGCATATAGCAGTTGAAGTGTCCGTCTATCGGTCAGTCCGTCCATCCGAAAACTTTAACATTGGCCATAAATTTAGCAATATTGAAGACAGCAACTTGAAATTTGGCATGCATGTGTATCTAATAAAGCTGCACGTTTTGATTGGTGAAAGGTCAAGGTCATCCTTCAAGGTCAAAATTCAAAAAATAGTATAAACAATCCAGGGAAGTAATAAGCTTTAAAAGGGAGATAATTTCTAAACCAGCCAAATGAAATCATATTTCAAAGCGGCGAAATAAGAGTCATTGTGTTTCTGACAAAGTCAGACAAACACATCTCTTGTTTTTATCTTGTGGGAATGAACCAGCATAAGTCATTTCATGTAGTTGTAGGTACGTGTAATATTTGTTTGTTTTATCAGTGTTTGAGCTATAAAAAGAACCCTTTCAGGGCTTTTCTCAGCTGATTTATAGCTGTTATTATCCCCCGCCATAGGCAGAGGGATGTTGTTTTGCCGTTGTTCGTACGTCCGAAGCCATATCTTGGAATTGCTTTGGGGGATTTCATTTAATTTGGTATGAGTATATTTATGGATAAGAGGATGATGTAGCCAAATGGATTGTACACCATCTGTTTATACATCACATTAGAATATCTCTTTTTGTCAATTTCGAACCTTTTTGTCATTAGAAACACTAGTTCTTAAGAGTGCTCTTCCTTTGTTGTTTTTTACTTAATTCTTCCGTTATAATATCACGCCTGCGGTCAGATGAATTTTTGTCCGGACAGGCTAACTTTTCCATCAGCCTGTCTGGTTGACAGGCACTTTTTGGGACTTTTCAGGAAGCCTGTGTCATTAGTGTTTGTTAACGTTTTTCATGATTTTGAAAAAAAACTTCTTTAATGTAATTGGGAAAATGTCATCTTGATTTTATTGGGAATGGGGCCATTTTTTTGCTTTTGGAATGCCTCCTTTTACCGGAGGCGCAAACAGTGGTGAAAAACCCTAAAATCAGAGTAGATGAGTTTTAGACCACAGGTACTTGAACAAATAGTTTTGGTCCTTATATATATATAAAGACTCTCATTATACGGACCAAACATTTTTTTTCAAGTACCTGTGTTATAGACATTGATTAAAACAGTTTTTATTTTTTCCCCAAATATGTCTCTTTCGCACTCTATTTTTGCCTTTCACCCAGCGTCCAGCGTCTTCCCCTTTTTCTAAAAAAACCCTTCAAATTTAAGATGCAGGTTGCCAGGGTCATGTTCGAATTTTGATTATAAGTATGCCTTATATGGTAAGGATTATACCATACTCAAGTTTTACACCCATCCATAAACAAAATTTTATTTGGTGGGGGATATCAATTCAACAAATTGGCTTGTTCCATCATGTTTCCAATTGGAAAACTTTTTTTCAATTCCAGTAACAGATTCCCAAATAGATATGCTGTGTTTTAAAAATAATAAAATTTTAAGTGTATAAAGGAACTGATATTTATTACATGTATTCATACATGTTTATGTATAGATTACATGTATATATAGGAGTCACTTTGTCGGTCTGTACCGAATGCTTGTCCGGACAATAACTATGTTATTCATTGTGAGATTTTAAAATCAATTGGCACTTTTGTTCACGATCATTGGACGGTGTTTAATGCGAAATTCAAAGAATTATGTCGATATCTCCAAGGTCAAGGTCACACTTTGAGTTCAAAGGTCAAAAATTTCCATAAATGAGCTTGTCTGGGCCATAACTGTGTCCTTCATTGTAACATTAAAAAAAATTCACCGTCCACTTATGATTGTTTAATTGCTATTGTGTGGTCAGACTTTATGGACAGTGCTGAAATAAAATTTGTTTGCTTAAATGTCTTGTAGTCTAATATTATTACAGCCAGCATAATATAAATTATTCTGTAGTGTATCATGATAGTTGATCAGTTCATGCATTTTGATTATTTTGTTTTCGTTTTCAGAGAATATGGTCTGGGTCGTCAAAATCAGTATACCACTATATCCAACGAGGACTTGGACACGCATGTTCTCAGATTGACACATGGCAATCCACTTCTGGGCCAACGGAATGTGCAGGGATTGCTTTCATCTGAAGGACTGGTGGTGCAGCGCAGCAGAGTTGCAGAATCCCTAACAAGGGTTGATGGAGCAGCTGTGGCCATGAGGTGGAGTAGAACGATTCAGCGACGATCATACAGTGTGCCTGGGCCAAATGCATTGTGGCACATTGATGGCAACCACAAATTTATAAGGTACGTTTTGGGCAATTTTGAAATTAATTCTTTTTTTGTGCATATAGGACTCAAAGAGGCATTTAGTTCTTGAACTGTCTGTGGGTCTGTAAGAATATCTACAATTGTGTGTCCAGAGTATATCCTTGAGATACAGCCTACTCTCGTTATCTCTTTTAGTTGGCGTGAACAAGAAAAAATATTGAAAGTTCGAGATAAGGCGTTTTCAAAGAAAAAATGAGACCAAAATTTAACTTGTTTTGAACATCTATATTCCTGCTAGTGTTATTAGATAGTGGGAAAAAACTATAAAGGATTTATGTATTTTATCATTTCTTATGTTCTGGTTTAAATCCCTCTATTTGGAAAAAATGAGACTTGCCATAATTTCTCCCACCTGAGGATACAAGTACTGGTACCCCAAACATGGATGGAGACCTCTATTCTTTATATATGTCTTTGTAATAGCCAGGGAACACATGGCCAGGAAAATATTCTCTTTAGGGGTAATTGCCAAATAATTTAGTTCTTTGACATGGCCATACTGTGTTGACAGAATATTTTAGTTGATAATGATCATTTAATTCCCAATATGACTTTACAGGTGGGGCATGGTCATACATGGTGGCATAGATGGATTTAGCCGTTTGGTAGTGTTCCTAAGAATGTCCACCAACAATCGGGCAGAGACTGTCATGGACTGCTTTACTGAGGCAACTGCAAATTATGGAATACCTTCTCGTGTCAGATGTGACCATGGTAGAGAAAACAAGGATGTAGCTTTGTTTATGAACTCTCATCATGGTGAGTCAAGGGGAAGCTGCATTACAGGGAAATCAGTCCACAATCAGCGCATAGAGAGATTCTGGCGTGACCTCTACACAGGGTGTTCTTTCCGTTTCAAGGACTTGTTTCACAAGCTAGAAGAAGAGGGAGTGTTGGATTTGAACAGCGGTGTTCACTTGTGAAGTTTGCACTATATATTCTTGCCACGAATTAACAGATCTCTGGACCAGTTTGTTCAGGGTTGGAACAACCACAGGCTGAGCAGTGAGCGTGGCAAAACTCCCAATCAGTTGTTTGTGCAGGGGGTTATCCAGAATAGAGGATCAAACCAAACTGGTGTCAGCGAAATACTTCATGAACCAGACATGACAGAGTACTATGGTGTTGATTGGGATGGTCCAGTTCCACAAGAAGATGGAGAAGTTGAGGTGTCAGGATTGCCTTGTCCAGTGAGTAATGAACGCCTACTTCAGCTGAAGAGAACCATTGATCCTCTTGGACACTCAGAAGATGGCTTCGGAGTTGATTTGTACAGAAGAACTGTAGATTTTTGCAACGAGATAGTAGAATAGAAATAATTAGGAGAGTTATTAGTTTGTGAATATTAGTCCATGCATCACAGACTATTATTTGAAATATGTTTCACTTCCTTTATCAGCTAATGTGAACTGTAGTTGTTTTTCATTGTCAGTTGTGCTTCACACTTTCCCTTAAACACCATTTTCCCCTTTGCTTGGTTTTACTTTTATTATTATGCCCCCCTTTGAAGAAGAGGGGGTGAATATTTTAGCACATGTCGGTCTGTTTGTCTGTCGGTGGGATCTGTCCACCAAATGGTTTCCAGATGATAACTCAATGACGCTTAGGCCTAGAATCATGAATCTTCATAGGTATATAGATCATGACTCGCATAAAACATGTATTGATTTTCAGATCAATAGGTCGAAGGTCAAGGTCACAGTGACTCAAATCAGTAAAATGGTTTCCGGATGATAACTCTAGAATGCTTAGGCCTAGGATCATGAAACTTCATAGGTACATTGATGGTGACTGGCAGCTGATTCCTATTTATTTTCAGGTCACTAGGTCAAAAGTCAAGGTCACAGTGACCTGAAGCAGTGAAATGGCTTCTAACGCACTCACACAATGACTACGTACAGCCCTGGGGGGCCTGCGTGTTTTACAAACAGCTTTTGTTGATACATGTTATGTATTCAATTAGTGAATATGTTTGGTTTGACACATGAACATATTGGGTTAGTATTAGGTTTGTCAATCTGTTCGGTTATGCATGTACTATACATTTAATAAATGGATAAAAAAACACCTTAAGTACTAAAAACAAGATTTGAAATATTAAATATGTTATTAAGGGTAACAGATAAGGGGTGATATTTGCATATATGCTCAAATAAAAAGTACATTTTTTAGTGTATGGAACTCTATTCAAATTCTTTACTTGTTTCTTCCCACTTCAAATGAGAATTTCTGTATAATAATAGGATGTTGCAAAAATAAATTTGATATTACTGAATTTAGCTTAAATACTTGTCTCCTGCTTTAAATGAAGATACGTCGTTTCCTATGGTATTCAATGTTGTTGTTTTTTTCAAACAAAAATTCCAGCTGGATTTGAATTTGTATATAAATATATGTTGCATAACATGTTTCAGTGTGTCTTTCAGCGCATCTATCTGTTGATAAAAAATTATGAGCGTATGTCATCACCTGAGCGTCTGCGTTTGTAAAGTTTTGTGTTTAGGTCCACTTTTCTCCTAAAGTTTCAAAGGTATTGCATTCAAACATGGTACACTTACTTACTATCATGAGGGCACTAGGCAGCTAGAGCATGATAACTCTGGCTGGCATTTTGACAGAAAAATGACTTATGTGCCCCTTTTATACATAGAAAATTGAATTTTGGTTTAGTTGTGTGTTTTGGTCCACTCTATTCCTTAAGTATCAAAGCTATTGATGTCATACTTGCAAAACTTACTACCTATCACAAGGGGACTGTGCAAGCAAAGTCAAGTAACTCTGAATCTCTGAATTGCATTTTGATAGAATTATGACCCATTTATACTTAAAATTGATAATTTGTTTAAGACTTCTTACTATCAGGAGGGTACTGTATCTTGCAAGTTGAATTTGACCTTTACATGTGAATAAACTTGGCCCAAACCATCCCCACAGATCCCCCTCCCACCAAAAAAAAAACATATTGAAAGTTGTATAGACCCCCCCCCCCCAGAATCCTGTGTTGTTGTTTTTTTTAAGAAAATGTAATAAATGACACCATCCCACACTATACACCTCTCTCTGGCCCATCCACCCCCCCCTTTTGGATTGAAGTATTGAGATTTTCCATCGACCTTTCAAAAAAGAACAATAGATAAGCGGTCTGCACCTACTTGGCTGTCTGCACCTACTAGGCGGTGCTCTTGTTTATGATTTATTGTTGTGTCTGTTTGAACACTCAGGCTGGTACTTATTGTAAGAAATCTTCTATAATTTAAATAAATAATACGGTTCAATATTCAAGTGTTTTCTGTGTTTTTTCTCTTTTTATGTCCCCAAGTGTGCATTTAGCTTTTACCCTGTTAGTTTGTTTGTTGGTTTGCCTCAAACTTTAGCATTGGCCATAACTGTTGAAATATTTAAGCTACTTAATATTTTGCATGCATGTAGCTGCACATTTTTAGTGGTCGATGTCATCCTTAAAGATCAAAGATCAACTATATGGGGGACACAGTGTTTCACAAACACATCTAGTTTTTGCTTTTGTGATCGGTCTTTGTCCGTCCGTCCATCGTACACATTTGGTTTGTAAACACTCTAGAGGCCACATTTCTTGTCTGATCTTCATGAAACTTGTTCAGAAGATTTGTCCCAATGATATCTCATCAAGTTTGAAACTGGGTCATGCTTGGTCAACGACTAGGTAAAAATAACTTGTAAACACTGTAGAAGTCACGTTTCATGCCCAATCTTCATGTCAAAATGCTTGTCTTGATGATATGTGGGTTGCGTTCAAAAGTGGTTCCGGTTCATTGAAAAACATGGCCGCCAGTGGGCTTGGCAGTTTTCCTTATTTGGCTATAGAGAATTTTAAACTAACACTATAGAGGCCACATTTGTTGTTCGATCTTCATTAAATTGGTCAGAAGATTTGTCCCAATGATACCTCGAAGTTCGAATATGGATCATGCCGGTTCAAAAACTAGGTCACGGGGTCACTTAGTGTATTTCAATGATTAAGCATGGTGTCCGCTCTCTAATTTATGTAGTTTTCACCCGATCTTCACCAAATTTGGTCAGAAGTTGTGTCTAGATGATATGTAGGTTCAAATATGGGTCATGCCAGGTCAAAAACAAGGTAACGATGTCACTTAGTGCATTTCAAGCATTTAGCATGGTGTACGCTCTCTAATTGAAGTAGTTTTCATCTGATCTTCACCGAATGTAGTCAGATGTTACGTCTAAATTATATCTAAGTCAAGTTCAAATATGGATCATGCCGGGTCAATAACTAGGTCTCGAGGTCACTTATAAGATTTCAAACATTGAGCATGGTGTCCAAAACCTCCGACCGAACGAGCGTATCTTGTGACAGTTTGGCACTCTTGTTTTTGAAAGAAATTCCATTGTTTGGCTCTAAACCCTTTCTTTAACATTGTAAACGCCAACAAAGTACTGCCGCAAGACACATGTTGATTATTTGAGAATTTCGCATGCTAGAAGACGTATTAAGAACGATAGATCCATATAGTCATACCAGAAAACGCATTTAGACCGCAAGTAGTCACTTTGTTTAAGAACCTAGCGTACCAGAAGTCGCATTTAGACCGCAAGAGTCAATGTTTTAAGAACTTGGCATACCTGAAGACGCATTAAGACCGCAGTTTTAATTTGGAGTATATGTATTAAGAAACTACTAGTGCAATATATTAAGTACTACGTTATTTCCTCGTGTTCATCTTTTGTGAAAAACAAAAAGTTGTTTAAACAAAATCATTTGCCAATAGTGTTTTCTTTATCACTAACTTTTTTTTGTGATCGCCTTTTGTCCGTCGTGCGTTGTCCGTTATGCGACGTCAACATTTGCCTTGTTCACTCTCTAGAGGCCACATTTATTGTCCAATCTTCATGAAAATTGGTCAGAAGATTGGTTTTAATGATATCTTGGATGAGTTCGAAAATGATTACGTTTGCTTGAAAACATGGCTGCCAGGGGGCGGGGCATTTTTCCTTATATGACTTTAGTCAAACCTTGTTAACACTCTAGTTTTTAACTTGCACTCGTGTATTCTTACGTTTTTACATTAAGGATGATGTTAAAAGAAACAATTTTTTTTTTATTTAATATCACTAAAAAAACAAACATTATACATGTACATACATAGCAAACATTTTTCCTTCAAGTACAATTTATGGGTGCATATGCACGTACAATAGAATGTTTTTTTTATAAATATTTCGTCTTTAAAATATACCCAATCTGCAAGGAAAAATAGTGATAATTGTGGTCAAACTATAGGTTATTATTTATGTTTTTGCAATATGAAAAGAAAACAAAACAAAGTAAAAGTAAGAAAGAAAAAAAAAATAAGAAGCCGGAAGCTCAAAGCTGCCCGTCAAGTAATCTCTGATAAATTGTATCACTCAATATACAAGTGTAATAAATATTTATTTTATATAAATGAAACCAATATTCACTGAGACACCTCTATTTTCCTGTATTTTTAAACCAAAAAAAACCACAAAAAAACACGGTAAGTCAAATCTATAAGAGTGCTTCTACAATGTTTCAAACGAAGTCCATCTCCCAGTGACCTGCCTGTAATATAGCTCGTGTTTCGGCGGCGAACTCATTGTACGTCATGTACGATGTTGGGAGGTCTAGTGTCTGCGAGCATGTATGTGCTACGATCCTTCGAGCCAGGCCTCGTAGGTGGGGAACAAAATGGACGTTTATCGCGGCAAAACTTAAGTTGTCGCTTCCGCTAACAAACCGACAAAAAAGGCGCAGGAGATCACTATTTATATCTCTAATAAAACGTCTCAGATATCCTAAAACTCGTTCTTCATCGCTATTGATGGCTTCTGTCTGAATCATTTCCGAAACTGCCCGACTGGATGGTCGTTATCTTTCAATAATGCCCATGGTGTGTGACGGAGATATGAGGTGGGGGCGCAGACGCTCTAAACGCATTTTGTGCAGCGGATACATTGCTCCGGCCACAAACTGAACCTCTGAACACTGGAGCGCCAGGCGCCGCATGTTGATGTCCGTCGGCAGCTCGGGCACTGCGTGTCGTCCCAAAATGTCACACAATATGCCCCGATCACAATTGCGCACACCGACGTCAATAGCTTGGGACATGACCTCCCGCTCCAGTCCCCCGAGACTTTCTATCCATGAGAGCAGTAGATGGTCGTCATGTAACGCACCAAATACGCCGAAAATAAGGCTGGCAAGGCCAAACCTGATTGCTGAATCGTGCTTCTATTGCGAGAAGTCGCGCCGCTTCTCCTAAAACCAATAACGGCATTAAGTGAGTTGCTCCTTCGTACATCGAAGCGAAGAAAAGACCGTATTCTAAACTCCGCTTATCGTCAGAACAACCAATTAACATTTTACCGCTGTGACCTATTTGTCTAATGAATGATATGATACTAGTACTTTCGGGCCATTCTTCTTTCAAAAACCGTACGCAAGCCCTTGCCCTTAGGTAAATTACTTCTGTTACTCATGTGTGTTCACGGAATAAGCAGTCGTAAGCGAGTTCCGAAAAACAACCATTCATGATCAATTACTAAACGAGACATAAAAAAGATTCTTAAATGAAATCTTAACGTTAGGTCATTAAAAACATTCAACTCAATCATATGACCTCTGAGGTGTGACGTAGCTATAAAAAAAGTACTAAATATACGTAACTTCAATTATTCAGCTTCTCGTGCAAACGTGTCTCTTTTCACAACCCAAAGAAAACTTAGGTAGATTTAACTTATTATTGCTTTAGACGTGTTACCCATTAAATGCACATTGAAAAGGCTAAACAAAAACAACAACTTCAAAACAAAACGTCATTGTTATATAATCCGCAAATATGTACAAGTACTATAAACTATAAACGTGTATTTAGTTGGGTCGAATAGAAGGGTTTCCTACTTGAATGGGCGTTCTGTTCACCTGCATCTCTGTTTCCCGATTGACGACTCAAAGCTGAAAACAGCAACAATATCTTGCACATTTCGGTTGAATGCAGAAGCAAAGACCCAAAAAGTGAAATATCTTACAGGGGCCTTTTCACAGATTTTGGATTTTTTTTAACTTATTCATTAAATGCTTTATATTGATAAATGTAAACATTGGATCGTAAAAGCTCCAGTAAAAAATCAAGAATAAAATTAAAAAAAGGAAAAGAACATTGCCCGTAGCAGGTTTCGAACCAGTGACCCCTGGAGTCCTGCCAGAGTCCTGAAGTAAAAACGCTTTAACCTACTGAGCTATTCCTCCAACACATGCTAAACGTATTTTATACGTTATATAAGCAATCTTCGTAGTTTCACAAAATTTAACGACAAAAACAGAACTCTCCAAATTATTCAATCGTTTCGCGTTGCAACGCTTTATAATTTTTAGGTTTTAAAATCGTCAAAAGATGCATATAATGGCTATATTAGAGCATGGTAAATGTTCAGTATTACTGTTTCCTCACAAATGTCATAACCAAAACGAAAATTTGCGAATCTGAAACAACTTTTTTCAATTTTGTCAATTTACCAAAGCGTGAAAAGATCCCTTTAAAAGCATTTAAAGATATTTATGGTTATTCAATTAATACCTAATATTACAAACTAACATCTTGCAATTGTATTATCACTAATATTGGACACGCTACTATAAGCAGCATTTGCGCCAGGGTTCAATTCTTAAATTTTGAGTATATTAATGTGTATTATTTACTTTATACATAAAACGCAAACCTTTACAGTATACACGAGATTAATGTACACTTGGCAGACCTTATTACAGTACAGAAAATGCAATCGTTAGTTTTCACCCCACGTTTTGACCTACATTAGAAATAACTTACGTGTTGTGTGTACAGCTCTCAAATCAAAGTCGTCCGAGTCGGAGTCTTCTGGATTCACAGCTAAAAAAAACCTTGCGTTACTTTGCGAGAAAACTAATACAGGTGCTGTTATTCGAAAGCAAATAAAATAGCAAAAATGGAAACCGTAAGACTTTCAGTGGAAATGGTCTATTCATAAAAAACGATGCCTGGGGAGCTAAACACTATTTTTTAACCTTTTTTAACAACGGCACTAGCTTTGCTATTCTAACGGTTGCTGTGAATAGAAAAAACAACAACACTATTTCAGATGTACTACATAATTTGAATGACATCAAATATTTATACGGAACGATATCAAACAGACATTTAACGGCTACATTGCGCAATAATAAATTAAAATGGTAATATTTTGAAATCTAGAAGTGTCCGTATATAATATTATGCGCGCATAGTGATGCGAACTTGAATACTGAAACCGTATACGTCGAAGGTTATTGTCAATTATAACCTAACATCATAAACAAAGAGTCAATACAGCATAATTACAGGTAGTAGGTACTGTAAGTACAGTACACTGCATGCGCTTTCCAAAAAATATCTTTACAAAGAAAGTTGTATGTTTCCGCTAACCCGACCGACACTATTTTTGTTGTGCCGACCCTAAACTCGTTTGGCCATTTGAAGTCCAGTTTACAGCAAAAAAAAAACAACAATGTAGTGATTTGTATAACTGGATTATTTTATCAATATTATCATTGTGCCATCTTAGAATTGTATAGAAATGATGTTTGCATTGACATTTGGAAGACCTTTGTCGATAAATTTACCTGTTTAAATGGAACACCACATGTAAATGTGCCAAAAAAAGTCAAATGTAAAAAAAGTCAAAGCCACCTAAATTACCTAATTTTTAGGCCATGTTAGTGGAAACAAAAAACAGTTTACGCCTAATACGCCTAATAAATGACTCATACGGGACGGACGGACGAAATCGCAATTCACATATCCCACTCTGATCTTTCGGCGGGGATAACAAAAGTGTAAAAATCTTTGTTAATAAAAGTACTCGCCACACAAACTTTTATCTTTATGGGGAATGATTAAAAGTGACATCTTTCAAATACTTCTTTCACGGTACTACACTAGCAGTACATGAAATAGAGCTTTACTTAGAGTTTACATTATAACAAATCAATACGAATTCTCAACACGCAAACAATTAAACCTATTTGATAAACTGGTCGTTCTGGTCCTACATTATTCCGCACAATTGGAATTTACTGACGATAAAAAAACGAAATAATGCGCACAAAATTACTTCGAGAAAGTCAACAAATCAACCGGCATGTATGAATAATTATGACGATACCTGCTGCTGACAATACACAACATACTATCCGCAATTGGTTGAATTACTTTGGTCGCGTGATTAAAGTATCACAAAACAATATATTGTGTTGTTAACTGATACGCATCAAAACATAACTTATAATCTTCGGAATTGGGCGCCTCCGTACGGAAACGTATATGGTACACCCCAATAATGTGGTCATGCCGGAATAATTTATACCGACTTACTGTGAAATAACATGGTATGTCGACATAGTTTTGTAGCTTTTCCCACCTTAATTTTACTCGTCATAACGACATTAAGTTGTAGTCTCGACGTAAATTTTTCCGGCTTTTCCCGAAAATATATTTGGTCGACATGATCTAAGTCGACAAATCTACATAATTTTTGAGGTCATGCTCTTGTGAAAATGACTTGCCATCATAGTTTTAGTCGACACGATGAGTTTATTTTTTAAGCCATGACACCTTTTCCATATCATGTCGTCATAGAATTTTGACATCATCACATCATTGCAACATTGGTTCATGACTTCCGGCGTCGAACAGATGTTTAGTTTCTGGTATATTCTTTTGAAATACGCAAGGCCTCAGACAGTCCATTTTTACATCAGGAATGCTTGGTATAAAGGTAAAAATAACATTTGCAAACAATAAATATTAATGTGTTCGTTGGATTGTATTGGCATTTAGAGAGCTTATATCTCGATTGATTTGTTTAGATATTTCTCTTTAACTAATACATGCAAAACGTGTGTTTAACGACTCACAACTTTTTTATATTGCAGATTTGTGTCTTAGTGACACTGAGGTTTTTCATTTCGGCTTCCTTGCGAAGTGTAAACCATTGATCGTATTCAAGAGAGATACTTTGTAAAGAAACCGCAGTTTGAGTGTAAAGATGACTTCATACCCGTCCTAGAACATGTGTGTGAAATGCAGCGGGAGCAACTGCCAGTTCCTGATTCGATTAAAAGTGCGACTTCTTTGTTCTTGGCCTTCACTGAAATATTGGATGGTTACTAATTACATATGCACAAATATATTCTTAAAAATTGGTTATATTTTGCAAATTTTATTGTTAAGTTAGTTAAGTTCAAGTAAGTTTCGTTTCGAGTTTTATTAACAATGTTTCGATAAGCAACACAAATTGATATTCTTGTTATTGGAATTGATCTTGAAGTAGTTAAACGTTGTTATTTTGTTTGCTAAAATAAATTCACTCATATTGTTGTACACATTTACAGACATTGCAAACTTGGCAAAAAACAGATTCACAATGTTCTTCATTTCATTGTTAGATTGCAAAAGAATGAATGAAACGTTACTAATTGTTTGAAAACATGGCGGTCATTTAGTTATGAAATCCTCGTAAATTGGGGAATGTTCCTTTTAAAATATGGTTCTTAACATTTTATTTCAAACTTCAATATATTAAACAAAACGACTTTTGTAAATCTTATATTTAATATTAACACTGTCGCAAATATATGATATGTTTATTTTGTATTTTCTTACTTGATTTTCTGTTCCTGAAACTCCAGTGTATATAGTACATGTTTGAAATAAATGTTCATACTGCAATAAGATATATTTTTTTTAATGGTCAAATTATTCGTTTTTGAGGAAATGGAAAATTATTCAAATGTGACACAAAATTGGGTTATTTGTAGATCAATTTTAGGGCTAGTTAATGTGATCGGTCTTTCTTCGTTGTCCGTCAAAATTTGCACTAAAGCGAAATCACCTACTCAGCTGTGTCAATAATACCAAAACATGAACAGTCTTCAAAACTAGTAAGGTTGTAGTTTGCTTTTATTTCCATATTCCACATCGCACATTACTTATCAAAATATTTTCAAAAATTTGAAATATTTGTTTACGAGCCGGTATAGTTTTATATGAGTTATGATACACGTACCCTTTGACTAGATCGGTCTATGGTCTGACCAAATATATATATACTCAACTGGATTATTGAAAGCGAATTATGCATGTAATCGCCCATTTTATATGCAGTCATCATTGTAAAACGACAAAAATGCACGGCGAATATTTAAGTAACGATTGACTTTAATAACATTTTATTTTTCTTGCAGTTTATTACATAATTACAATTGCCCTATGTTTCACCAGTGTACATTATTCTGATTGGCTACAGTATATCATTTGACTGGGCTTTAATATTCAATGAAGTGAGTTGCCTCCACGAAGCGCACGAGGAAATCAAGCGTGGGACAACTTGGTTTAATTATGCCATGTGCGACATGCACACAGTCAAAACTGCGTATTGTAAAAGGGGCGCCTACTAAATTCATGCACGAATATATATCCCAAATTATATTTCTTTTAGCCAAACCATTGAAAACATATGCAGAATGATAATCGTAATTGCATGTATAAGAATTGAAACGCTCTTTTCTTCGCCTCATCGATGTAAGTAGGTTAGTTTTGGTATTTAATTCGGCTATATGCAAATTAGTTCCTCACACAAAACATGCACACTTTCAACTACAGATAACTAAACATCTGACATTTATAAGACCGGAAAGCGCGTTCAAGATAACACTTTAATAGCTGCAGTGAAGTATCAAGCAGATACATAATGGTGAGCATTAATATACGATTCAATAAAAACTTAATTTAGATTTAACAAAAGTTGACCTTCAAATCTTCGCATAGAAGCTGATAATTTAAATTATAAATCTTTAATTCTAAATATCAAATTTAAAAAGATGATTTATAAAACAACATAACAGGTAATGAGTTTCAAACTGTTCTTCAGTATTTATTCAGAAAAAGTAAGACAAATGAAAATAAAGTTAAGGACATATCACTTTCTGAAATGATCAGAAGTGAGTGGGGTAATGTAAAACAATAATTCCTTATATTAACATTGTATTATGAAGTTTGGAACAATGTGCAGAATTAAAATAACATATGCTTCAGTGATACATAAACCAGTTCTAATGAAATCTTTTTAAAAGAGTATATAATAACATGTTTTCACCTTATAAACCACTTTTTTCTTGGGCTTTGGAAGTCCTTATTTTCTTGTTTTGTTCATAAATCCGTTGACACCAGCTGGAACCTACACTACTGTAGTAGATAATGTTAGAGTATTATTAAATATTACACACTAGAAACACTGAAAAAGGGATACCTTTGTGCAAGAAAAAATTTAAACAACTAGAGTAAAAAAATAGTACACTTGAGCAAAAATGTGTTTGTCAGAAACACTATGCCCCCTTCTGCGCCGCTTTGAAGCTATATATTTGACCTTTGACCTTGAAGGATGACCTTGACCTTTCACCGCTCAAAATGTGAAGCTTCATGAGATACACATGCATGCCAAATATCAAGTTGCTATCTTCAATATTGCAAAAGTCATGGCAAATGTTAATGTTTGACGCAAACAAACAAACAAACCAACAGACAGCGCAAAAACAATATGTCCCCACCACTATAGTGGTGAGGGAAATTAAAAAGTATGGTGGGCCAGAAATGATAATTTAAAAATGAAAGATACATAAATATTGAACGCATGTTAATACAAACCCTTTAATTTTATAGCGTATGTTAATACTATAAAGATATTGATATATCAATGTGTTTGTTAAAGTGATATTTTACACTGTTTCCAAAAGTTTCAATCAAATTTATATTTGTCATCCTGGTCATCCATACTTTTCCCAACTATTTTTAGACTCGAGTTGTTTACATTGTTTTCTTACAAAAATGATCTTGTTTTTCAGTGTTTCTAGTGTGTTATATTTAATCATACTCTAACATTATATTCTACAGTAGTGTAGGTTCCAGCTGGTGTCAATGGATTTATGAACAAAAAATAAATAAATAAGGACTTACAACGCACAAGAAGAAAGTGGTTTATAAGGTGAAATCATGTGATTATTTACTCTTTTTGAAAGATTTCATTAGAACTGGTTCATGTATCACTGAAGTATATGATATTTTAGTTCTGCATATTGTTCCAAACGTAATATAGAATGCTAATATGAGGAATTATTATTTGACATTACTCTAACCACTTCTGACTATTTCAGAAAGTGATATGTCCTTAAACAACAAAAACAAGTAACACAAATAAGAGGGCTAAGAGGCACTGGGTCGCACACCTGAGGGAATGAGATGAAATTAAAGACGAGTTAAACTCGTGTGCAAATAATTCAGAACATTTATATAACAAAGGCTGACTTTAAGTCGAGGTTAAGATCTTCAAAAGTTTTTAATATAAGCATAAATAGAAAATTACCCAACCTGGTTTTTGATACTGATTAACAAGAACCATTTTACAATACGAAAGTATCAAGGAAACATACGCTTTGACCAAAGTTCATGAAGATTGGGATACAAATGCAACTTCTAGAGTTTTTACATGTTTACATTATAAACGAAAAGAGAAAACGGCTCCACCCCATGGCGGCCATTTTTACCCCACCTATCAGTACCAATTTCGAACTTGTCTGAAAAAATCAATAATACCAATTTTCTGACTAAGTTTCATAATGAAGACAATCCGCTTCCGGTTTTGAGTGAGCATCAATTAAAAATGTAATTCTAAAAACTAAAAAAAAAACGCGTGTGAGGCACACAAATAACATTTGTGAGTGATGTGAAGTTTATTGAACAGGATGTGACATGTAAAAAAATAAAACGAGGTTTGTGACTTTTAGAAGGCTTTTTCTCAAGCTTTTGTATTTTTCTATTGACGGGTGGGGTGTGAGAAAGACTCTGGATATTGACATAATATGTGTATACACACATAAGGTCATTGTGATTGTCATTGTCTGGCGCCTCCGTGACGCATCAATAAACATGTTAATAGTTTACCGTGACAGTAGCTAAAGTGAACACGAGTGTTTAAGGGTTTATTGTGAATACTGTCCCGTTAATACCGTGTTAGTTGTGAAATCATGAACAAACGCCAGCATTCATCTACTGCGAGCGAGTTAACAGGAAATAGCTCATTAGACTCGTCTATATTCGAAAGTTTAAAGGGGCAGAAGTCCAAGAAAGACTTGGAAATCATTGAATGCAACATATTCGACCAGACAAAGGAAATTGAATCGTTACATTGTCAAATAACCAGCAAAGACAAAGAGCTACAAGACCTGAAAACAAAGCTGAAGGACTCAGAAAAGCGTACTGCAGAAATTTTAAATGAGCACGAGCAGTATAGCCGTAGAAACCATTTGCGAATTACGGGTCTACAAGGAGACGAACAATTTCAGTCCTCAATAGCGTTGACTTAACAGGTGTCGTCCCTTTTAAGTTCCAAGCTTGGTCTGCGCGTTGAAAAGGAGGATATAGACATAGCGCATAGGATAGGGAAACATCACCGAGGGAAGATCCGACCGGTCATCGTCAGGTTCATACGGCGCCAAACAAAATCGGATGTAATGCGAAATGCAAAGCTACTCAAAGGTTCCGGTATTTTCTTGAATGAAGACCTGACAAAATTGAACGCTGAAGTTCTAGCGTCCGTTAGGGTGAAGGACCCCGAGACGGTGGAGCGAGCTCGGTCGTTCGATGGGAAGCTGTATGCACGCTTCAGAGGTAAAGAGCACTGAGATAATCGATTACGAACATTTTCAGACGTGAATCAACAAACCATGGCCGAAGGCGGTAGCTTCACTATCGTACGCCAGCAGGGCTTCAGCTAGCACAAATCGACGCCGGTAACATAGGGCTCACCGTGTTAGAACTGACGGTGTGTTTTTTTTGCTATATCATATCATTAACAGTCTATATTCACGTATTTGTAATACGTATGCAAACCAGTTTAATCATGACATTGTAACTAGACCACCCTAATATCTGTGTTGTGTGTTTTTTGATCCTGTTGTTCTCTTGGTTTTTTATTGTTTGTAATTTCCTAATTTAAGTACTTTTTCTCTCTCTCTAATTCGATAAAGATACGCATTTTGTTAAGCATATCATACTTATATAATCGAACTTAATCTATGTCTATTGTTATTAGACACAATCTCATACGGTGCAAGTTCACACACGCAACGTACGCACGCATGTACAAACACACACACACACGCTTGCGCGCGCGCACACACACACTTACACACCCATCCACACGCACACATGCAAGTAGTAGTAATATATACTTTTATATTTGCTCATTTAGAGGCCTAGATATACTAATGGGTAATATAGCGTGATAAAACAATTACCCATAATATGCCATTGTACAATATTATATTTGTAAAACATAAGTCTATTGTTTATGTATGCATATTAGTATGGACCGAGTAGTATTGTAGCTTCATTAAGTCGACAGGTGCCATGGTATTGTTTTTCTTGTTGTTGTTATTGTTATATGACACAGCCCCCTTTTTTTGGTTACAGTGTAAATCGAGTACTAACGACTCGAAACACATAAGCTGTAATCATTTTAAAAACACACACTTTACACATACGCACGCTAACTCACACACCAACGCACGTGCACAGATGCACGTACGCGTGCGCACACACACGCACGCGCGCGCGCACACACACGCACGCGCGCGCGCGCACACACACACACACACACACACACACACACACACACACACACACACACACACACACACACACACACACACACACACACACACACACACACACACACACACACACACACACACACACACACACACACACACACACACACACACACACACACACACACACACACACACACACACACACACACACACACACACACACACACACACACACACACACACACACACACACACACACACATGCAAGAAGTAGTATATATTACTTTTTCAACATTTAGAGCATATACGTTTACTCTATTGCAGTTTTTCCGGGTCTTTGTTTGGACTGAATCGCCTTGTAGCTAGCTTCTTTAGTTTAGTTTCTGTTTTTCAATAATTTTGAGAACATCTTACACCTGATGATTACTTATGAATAATTACAATATATTATTCTTAGTGAGTTTTTCCTTACATGTACCTTGTTGTATCCACTTTCAAGTTTAATAAAACTGAAACTAAGGTACAAAGATTAAAATAACACTTTTTCTACCCAAGATATTCTTCTTCATTGAAGAAGAGTACATAAGTAGGAATTAAAGGGTATGATCTACCTTTATAACATATTTACTTTTTTTAAATGCTTGTTCAATTATATGAACGTTTTATTTCTCTTATTGTACATTTTTGATAATGCTTCCTTTTTTGATTTCGCGGGAAGCGTTCTCAATTTTTCGTTTTTGACCATGTAGAGGAAACTCTTTGCTACTGACAATTTATTAAAAAATGTTCATATTATTATCCCATCTAAATGTATAATATATTTTTTAAACTTTATTTATACAAATATTGTTACCTGGTAAATATAAAATCCGATACAACAGGCTAGGCTGGATCTATTTTTAATCACTTCAGAGTTCTTGCAACACTCGATAATTACTTTAAACTTAACCTTTAGTAACTTTCCTCATAAACCAGGTCTTTGGAAACATAATAATTCTTTACTGTCAGACATTATGTATGTACAGGAAATCAACAAAAAAATGATGATATTAAACTTCAATACGCACTACCCATTTATAGTTATCAAAATATAAACGATATTCCCGACAGTGAATTACAGTTTACGATAAGTGATCAACTTTTACTAAAAACCCTGCTTATGGAATTAAGGGGCAAATCTATTTCATATGGGTCTTATAAAAAAGAGAAACAAAACTTATAGAAAGCAAATTATTAACAAGAATTAAAGAGTTGAAAGAAAACTTCCGAGATGAAAACTCTCAAGAACTTGAAAATTTGAAAACTGAAATAAATAATATTCAGAGCACACATTTAAAAGGATACATGCTAAGATCCAAATTTCAGTGGACTTTACAAGGTGAAAAGCCATCTAGATATTTTTGTAGCCTTGAAAAAAATAATGCAATAACAACATCAATATATTAACTAAAAATGAAGATGATAGTGAAATAACTGACCAAACCGGTTTTCTTAAATCAATAGCATCGTATAATCAGTCTTTTTATAAACAAAATAATGATTGCAGTAGTGAAGACTTTAATAACTACATGTATGTAAAAGACATAAATTGCCCAAAATTAAACCAGAGTGAGTCCATTTTGATCGATGGTATTATAACTTTAGAGGAAGCTTCAACTGTTTTAAAAAAGATGTCAAATAATAAAAGCCCAGGCAGTTCTGGCTTCAGTGCAGAATTTTATCAAATGTTTTGAAAAAATGGTACTTTTATTGTCAGATGATTAAATGAAGCTTATAAGTGTGGTCATTTATCTATAACACAAACTCAAGGTATCATAACCTGTATTCCAACGGGTGAAAAATCTTGGCTTTATATAAAAAATTGCGTCGAATTACTCTTTTAAATACTGTTTATAAAATTGCCTCTGGAGTAATAGCTAACAGATTTAAATTATTTATTGACAAGTTAATTCATAACCACCAGATGGGTTTTATTTAAGGGAGATACATACGGGAAAATACTTGGTTAATTTATGACATTATGCACTATACTGAAGAAAACGAGATCCCAGTCTTACTTCTCCTAATTGATTTTGAAAAGGCGTACGATTATTGGCCTGGTCCTTTGTACAAAGTACACTTTCTTTCTTAAATTTCGGTCCTGACATAAAACGTTGGTTTGAGGTTTTATATAAAGATTCTAAATCAGCCGTTTTTCAGTGTGTGTACTTATCTAAATTTTTCCCTATTGAAAGGGGCTGCAGGCAAGGAGATCCCCTCTCATGTTACATTTTTATCCTCTGTGCCGAAGTTTTGTCACTTGTATTGAGAAATAACAATAATATAAAAGGTATAACCATTCAGGGAACTGAACATAAATTGTCCCTGTTTGCTGATGATACTACTATTTTATAAGACGGTACCGAACAATCCCTAAATGAGACACTTACTGTTATACATAATTTTGCATATATGTCAGGCCTTGATGTTAATTTTGATAAAACAAATGTTGTATGGATTGGCAAGAACAAATATAGTTCTTATACCATAAAAACCAAATGGAAACTAAATTGGATGCAACAAAGCTTTAAAATGCCTGGAATACATTTCCATGTAGACCTGTCAAACATGTTAACAATTAAATTACGATGAAAAAATTGTTAAAATGGAAAACATTCTGAAAAATTGGTAAAGAAGACTTTTAACACATTAGCAAAAGTGTGATTATAAAAACACTTATTGTGTCATTATTCAATCACCTGTTCATATCATTGCCCAACCCACCCATTACCATATTAAATTCAATAAAATCTTCTATTCTCAGTTTTATTTGGGATGGGCATAGTAAAATAAAGTTCACAAAAATAGTTAAAGAACATAATGAAGGAGGTTTAAAAATGATCATTTTGGATGCATTTATTCCAGCATTGAAACTTCGCTGGCTACAAAAACTTCAATCCTTTAGTGGAAATTGGATAGACATCACAAAACTGTATTTTGATAAGTATAAACTCTTTAATTGCAGTTATCATTACGCTTTAAATACAGCTAATAGAATTTGAAATCCTTTTTGGGTAGATGTTTTAAAAAGCTTCTCACTTTATTGTAATAAATTGGATTTAAAAACAGAAGAGTTTCTATATTATTCACTTTTCTACAATCCAAACATATTAATAGGAAATAAAAGTATTTTCCTTTAGTCATGGTTTGATGCTGGAATTCATTGTATAGGGGATATATTTAAAAATGGAACCGTGATTCCTTTAGATGAAATAAATAGAATGTATAATTTGACCATAAATTCCATTCATTATACAGGGGTAAAAAAGCAATAGATGAGTTTTTGAAAAAAAAAAGTATCTTGTCCCACCCAACAAATTATAAAACCCCTTTTGCCCCCTTTATTACAACTTTTACTGAAAAAAGAATCTGGAGCAAAAAGACTATACATCATTACAAATAAAAATAATGAACAACCATCAAAAAAAGCAAAATGGTGTACTTAACTTAATGCCAGAGGTAATGAAAAAGAATGGAATTGCATATTTTAGCTACCATTTTAATAACCAATGACGTAAAAGTGCAGTGGTTCCAATATAGAATAACTCACAGAATACTTGGAACAAATAGTCTCTTTAATAAATTGAAAATTACTAATGATCCATTATGTTCTTTATTCAAACAAAGTGATGAAACTTTAGAACATTTATTCTGGGAATGTCAGATATCTAAAACAGTTATTGACGAAATGTTACCCGGATAATCTTTTCCATTTATTGATAAGACAACTTTTCTTCTTGGATATTTAACGAAGTCTGCTAGTACCATAAATAATGTTATTTTATTTTTTAAGCTATACTAATACAAGTGTAAAAAAAGAATCATTCCAAGCATAGCAGGAGCCAAGAAATACCTCAAATATGAATATGATAACTTGAGAAAAATTTCAATTACAAAAAAACAATTAAGAATCCTTTTATAGAGAATGGGAACTTTTTAATACCATTTTATAACAGACATAGATTTTAAACGCGAGGATTATAGAATTTTCATCTGTTATTACAATGTTTACATCATTTATACAGCATTGATTATCTATACACACTAAAAAATATCATTAAAGGGATCTTTTCACGGTTTGGTAAATTGATAAAATTGAAAAAGTTGTTTCAGATTCGCAAATTTTCGTTTGAGTTATGATATTAGTGAGGTAACAGTATTACTGAACATTTACCATAGTCCAATATAGCCAGTATATGTATCTTTTGACGATTTGAAAACCTAAAAATTATAAAGCGTTGCGACGCGAAACGATTGAATAATTTGGAGAGTTCTGTTGTTGTCGTTTAAATTTACGAAACTACGAAGATTGTTTATATAATGTATAAAATATGTACTCTGCGTACGCCCGGCGGATTAGCCGAGAGGGCTAATGCGTTTTTACTTCAGACTAACTCCAGGACTCCGGGGGTCACTGGTTCGAGCACTGGTACCGGCTACTTGTTTTCCTTTTTTAAATTTTATTCTTGATTTTTTACTGGAGCTTTTAAGATCCAATGTTAACATTTATCAATATAAAGCATTTAAAGGCAAACTTCAAAATATGCCAACATCTGTGAAAAGGCCACTTCAAATGCTCTTATTAATGTTTCTCTCTATGCCTTTACATTTGCTAGTACAATTTAAACATCATTGGTCGTGTGTATATATATATATATATATATATATATATATATATATATATATATATATATATATATATATATACACACACTGGAAAAAAAAGTTTCATAATGATTTGCAAAAAAAGTGTCTTTAAGGGTGTTCACAAGCTTCTTTTACTACATAAAATATATGGAAAATAACCCCACGGTGGCCAAGTTTTTTGACAGCCAGAACCAGTTTCAAACAAACTATACATATAGAGAAAACTGCCCCACCCCCTAAAAGCCATTTTTCCCACCGATTTTGACCATTTTCGAACTCGTCCATGAAATCAATAAAACCAATATTCTGACTAAGTTTCATGATAGGGAAAAATGTGACTTACAATGTAACTTTATAGCCATGTCCGGAAAACTGCCCCGCCCCCCTGTCGGCCATGTTTTTCAACCGACCAGAACCATTTTCGAACTCAAGAAGCGACATATCATTTACACAAACATTTTAGCAAAGTAAAAGTGACTTCTAGAGTATTCACAAGGTCTTTATTTTGTTTACCAAGTGACCTTGTTTCCGACCCCACATGACCAGTTTAGAACTCGGTTGAGGTATGATTTGAATAAATGCCCTGGACAAAAAGATTCATGAAGATCGGACAAGAAATGCGGTCTCTAGTGTTCACAGGGCAAAGTTTCACGACGGACACAGGTCGATCAAATATTACCATGAGCACTTAATTGCTTATGTGAGCTAAACACTGGGCAGCCAATTTGTTGACATAGGCATTGAAAGGACCAATTGTATGTATGTATTTATGTATGTATGTATGTATGTGTGTGTGTGTGTGTGTGTGTGTGTGTGTGTGCGTGCGTGCGTGCGTGCGTGCGGGCGTGCGTGCGTGCGGGCGGGCGGGCGGGCGGGCGGGCGGGCGGGCGGGCGGGCGTGCGTGCGTATGTATGTATACTTCTATATTTTTTAATACAAATTCAATAAGTTCGTACGTACGTACGTATGCATTTACATATATACATATGTGACCGTACGCGCATCTTGGTACTTCTATATTTTTTATACAAATTCAATTAGTGACTGCTGAGTGCAGACATACAAACATTATGGGCAATAACTTATCGAATCAAAATGATTACATTGACACGAATAACAGTGTTTTGTACTTTCATTTAAATGTTTTGAGAGTTATAGGAATGGTTAAAGTTGAATAAAGAAGAGCTGTCTCTATAGGATGACATATGCCCGCGAAAAAATGCTTTGATAGAAGTTATGAACATTTTTCGAAACCTGAAAGCTGATTTTGAAACCTAAACGCGGACCCTAAGTTCAAGGTCAATGTAAAAGGGGTCGAACATTGTGTGCGTATAGTAAGGTCTTGTCCATATACACATGCTTACCAAATATGAAGGTTACATCTGAAGCGACAAAGAAGTGATGAGCATTTTTTGAAACCCTAACACAGATTTTAAAACCCAAAACTATGAAGACATACCATGTTATTTCACACTTAGTCGATATAATCTAATCCGGCATAACCATATTATTTGGGTACCATATACGATTCCATAATTTTTAAACAACACCATTTGTTCACATAAAATATATCGACTCCTTCAGTTATATCGCCATGTCAACATTTTGTTACTGGCAAGTCATCAAGATATATGCCGTCATACAGTAAACAACACAGAAATAGTTAAATTTACAAAACGGCTAAAGGATAAAATATTGTCAGAAATTTAGGCTCTTATTCCAACATGCGGATTGTTTACGTCTTGACAACATATCTTATGTCGACAAATCAACATAATTTTAGGCGTCATGCTCTTTTGAAAATGACTTGCCATCGTTGTTTTAGTCGACATGATGAGTTATTTTTGACGACATGACTACTTTTTCATATCATGCCGTCATAAAATGTTGACATCATCACAGTATCAGGGTGTACCATATACGTTTCCATACCTCCGAAACAAACAAAGGTTTATATGAATATTAAGACAACCTAGAAACATGTTGTGGAATTCAAATGCCAATATTATGGAAACGTATATGGTACACCCTGATACTGTGATGATGTCAACATTCTATGACGGCATGATATGAAAAAGGTGTCATGTCGTCAAAAATAACTCATCATGTCGACCAAAACAACGAAGGCAAGTCATTTTCAAAAGAGCATGACGCCTAACATTATGTTGATTTGTCGACATAAGATATGTTGTCAAGACGTAAACAATCCGCATGTTGGAATAAGAGCCTAAATCTCTGACAATATTTTATCCTTTAGCCGTTTTGTAAATTTATCTATTTCTGTGTTGTTTACTGTATGATGACATATATCTTGATGACTTGCAAGTAACAAAATGTTGACATGGCGATATAACTGAAGGAGTCGATATAATTTATGTGGACAAATGGTGTTGTTTAAAAATTATGGAATCGTATATGGTACCCAAATAATATGGTCATGCCGGTGTCACGTAATCGGATGTACTTTATTGTAGATAAAACAAGTCTCTGATGTCTAAAATATTTCTTTTATTTTACT
>NC_068362.1:13984387-14059387 GCF_020536995.1 Dreissena polymorpha
ACCTAGTATTTCCCCTATGTATCTCCCTTTAATATAACCCGTCTGGTCGTTATGAATTAACTTGTCAATAAATAATTTAAATCTGTAAGCTATTACTCCAGAGGCAATTTTATAAACAGTACTTAAAAGAGTATTTTTTTATATAAAGCCAAGATTGTTCACCCTTTGGGATACAGGTTATGATACCTTGAGTTTGTGTTATAGATAAATGACCACACTTATAAGCTTCATTTAAGGATCTGACAATAAAAGTACCTTTTTTTTCCAAAACATTTTATAAAATTCTGCACTGAAGCCAGAACTGCCTGGGCTTTTATTATTTGACATCTTTTTTAAAACAATTGAAGCTTCCTCTAAAGTTATAATACCTTCGATTAAAATGGACTCACTCTGGTTTAATTTTGGGCAATTTATGTCTTTTACATAGTAAGTAAAGTCTTCACTACTGCAATCATTATTTTGTTTATATAGAGACTTATAATACGATGCTATTGAATTAAGATTACCGGTTTGGTCAGTTATTTCACTATCATCTTCATTTTTAGTTTCTATATTGATGTTGTTATTGCATTATTTTTTTCAAGGCTACAAAAATATCTAGATGGATTTCACCTTGTTAAGTCCACTGAAATTTAGATCTTAGCATGTATCCTTTTAAACGTGTGCTCTGAATATTTTTTATTTCAGTTTTCAAATTTTCAAGTTCTTCAGAGTTTCATCTAGGAAGTTTTCTTTCAACTCTTTAATTCTTGTTAATATTTTGATTTCTATAAGTTTTGTTTCTCTTTTTTTTATAAGACCCATATGAAATAGATTTGCCCCTTAATTCCATAAGCAGGGTTTCTAGTAAAATTTGATCACTTATCGTAAACTGTAATTCACTGTCGGGAATATCGTTTATATTTTGATAATTATAAATGGGTAGTGCGTATTGAAGTTTAATATCATCAATTTTTTTGTTGATTTCCTGTACATACATTATGTCTGACAGTAAAGAGTTATCGTGTTTCAAAAGACCTGGTTTATGAGGAAAGTTACTAAAGGTTAAGTTTATAGTAATTATCGAGTGGTCCGATTGTAAACATGGTTCAATTCCATTGGTTTTAAAGTGTTGCAAGAAATCTGAAGAGATTAAAAATAGATCCCGCCTAGCCTGTTGTATCCGATTTTATATTTACCAGGTAACAATATTTGTATAAATAAAGTTAAAAAAATATATTATACATTTAGATGGGATAATAATATGATTTTTTTTAAAAATAAATTGTCAGTAACAAAGAGTTTCCTCTACATGGTCAAAAACGAAAAATTGAGAACGCTTCCCGCGAAATAAAAAAAGAAGCATTATCAAAAATGTACAATAGGAGAAATAATACTTGATATAATAATATAATTGAACAAGCATTTAAAAAAAGTAAATATGTTATAAAGGTAGATCATACCCTTTAATTCCTACTTATGTACTCTTCTTCAATGAAGAAGAATATCTTGGGGAGAAAAAGTGTTATTTTAATCTTTGTACCTTGGTTTCAGTTTTATTAAACTTGAGAGTGGATACTACAAGGTACATGTAAGGAAAAACTCACTAAGAATAATATATTGTAATTATTCATAAGTAATCATCAGGTGTAAGATGTTCTCAAAATTATTGAAAAACAGAAACTAAACTAACGAAGCTAGCTACAAGGCGATTCAGTCCAAACAAAGACCCGGAAAAACTGCAATAGAGTAAACGTATATGCTCTAAATGTTGAAAAAGTAATATATTCTACTTCTTGCATGTGTGTGTGTTTGCGCGCGCGCGCCTGCGTGCGTGCATCTGTGCACGTGCGTTGGTGTGTGAGTGCGCATGCGTATGTGTAAAGTGTGTGTTTGTAAAATGTTTACAGCTTATGTGTTTCGAGTCGTTAGTTATCGATTTACACTGTAACCAAAAAAGGGGGCTGTGTCATATAACAATAACAACAACAAGAAAAACAACACCATGGCACCTGTCGACTTAACGAAGCTACAATACTACTCGGTCCATACTAATATGCATACATAAACAAACGACTATTGTTTTACAAATATAATATTGTACAATAGCATATTATGGGTAATTGTTTTATCACGCTATATTCCCCATTAGTATATATAGGCCTCTAAATATAAAAGTATATATTACTACTACTTGCATGTGTGCGTGTGGATGGGTGTGTAAGTGTGTGTGTGTGCGCGCGCGCGCAAGCGTGTGTGTGTGTGTTCGTACATGCATGCGTACGTTGCGTGTGTGAACTTACACCGTATGAGATTGTGTCTTATAACAATAGACATAGATTAAGATCGATTATATAAGTATGATATGCTTAAAAAAGTACGTATCTTTATCGAATTAGAGAGAGAAAAAAAAATACTTAAGTTAGGAAATTACAAACAATAAAAAACCAAGAGAACAACAGGATCAAAAAACACACAACACAGATATTAGGGTGGTCTAGTTTCAATGTCATGATTAAACTGGTTTGCACACGTATTACAAATACGAGAATATAAACTGTTAATGATATGGTATAGCAAAAAAAAAACACCGTCAGTTCTAACACGGAGAGCTCTATGTTACCGGCGTCGATTTGTGCTAGCTGAAACCCTGCTGGCGTACGATAGTGAAGCTACAGCCTTCGGCCATGGTTTGCTGAGCCTTGTCTGAAAATGTTCGTAGTCGATTATCTCAGAGCGCTCTTTACCTCTGAAGCGTGCATACAGCTTCCCATCGAACGACCACGCTCGCTCCACCGTCTCGGGGTCCTTCAGCCTAACGGACGATAGAACTTCAGCGTTCAATTTTGTCGGGTCTTCATTCAAGAAAATACCAGAACCTTTGAGTAGCTTTGCATTTCGCATTACATCCGATTTTGTTTGGCGCCGTATGAACCTGACGATGACCTGTCGGATCTTCTCTCGGTGATATTTCCCTATCCTATGCGCTATGTCTATATCCTCCTTTTCAACGCGCAGACCAAGCTTGGAACGTTAAAGGGACGACACCTTTTAAGTCAACGCTATTGAGGACTGAAAGTCTTCGTCTCCTTGTAGACCCGTAATTCGCAAATTGTTTCTACGGCTATACTGCTCGTGCTCATTTAAAATTTCTGCAGTACGCTTTTCTGAGTCATTCAGCTTTGTTTTCAGGTCTTGTAGCTCTTTGTCTTTGCTGGTTATTTGGCAATGTAACGATTCAATTTCCTTTGTCTGGTCGAATATGCTGCATTCAATGATTTCCAACATTTTGACGACTGAGCTCAAAAAATTATCTTTGACTTCATCGAACGTTTCCTTAATCATGGTACGAATAATGGAGGTGTCATCTTTCGTAAGGACTGTAGAAATCTTGGAACTAATCTCTTCGAGCCGCGATTCTATTGAGCGAATTGATAAACTTCCAAAGATTGTTGCTTGGGACTTTCCTGTTCATTTTTTTTCTTTTTCGAGTCTTTCTAGGACTTCTGCCCCTTAAAACTTTCGAATATAGACGAGTCTAATGAGCTATTGTCTGTTAACTCGCTCGCAGTAGATGAATGCTGGCGTTTGTTCATGATTTCACAACTTACACGGGATTAACGGGACAGCATTCACAATAAACCCTTAAACACTCTTGTTCACTTTAGCTACTGTCACGGTGAACTATTAACATGTTTATTGATGCGTCACGGAGGCGCCAGACAATGACAATGACAATCACAATCACAATGACCTTATGTGTGTATACACATATTATGTCAATATCCAGAGTCTTTCTCACACCCCGCCCGTCAATAGAAAAATACAAAAGCTTGAGGAAAGGCCCTCTCAAAGTCACAAACCTCGTTTTATTTTTTAACATGTCACATCCTGTTCAATAAACTTCACATCACTCACAAATGTTATTTGTGTGCCTCACACGCGTTTTTTTTAAGTTTTTAGAATTACATTTTAAATTGATGCTCACTCAAAAACGGAAGCGAATTGTCTTCATTATGAAACTTAGTCAGAAAATTGGTATTATTAATTTTTTGCAAAATTGGTACTGATAGGTGGGGCAAAAATGGCCGCCATTATCACATAGTCGATAGAATGACAACCCAATTCATGGTTAAAACCTTCTTTATTATAGTGATCGTATAGTTCGCATTGTAAAATATCTATGAGCCGAGCACCTTCGTCCAGTCGTGACGGCTAACCAAACTCGACTCTATCTTATACAAAATCTTGAAGTATTTATACAAAACATTTGTCACTATCAACTTTCATTAATTGAGTTGATAAAGAACTAACTATACACTATTAAGGAAATCAGTCTTTATCAATACCCCATTAATTTATGAATATTGGTCTTTTCCAACATGTAGGAAATGTACACTTTAAACAAGCAAACGTATTTCAATAGGGTGTACTTAGTTATACCATGGGGTGGAGCAGTTTTCTATTTTCGTTTATAATGTAAACATGTAAAAACAAAGTTGCATTTTTATCCCAATCTTCATGAACTTTGGTCAAAGCGTATGTTTCCTTGATACTTTTGTATTGTAAAATGGTTCTTGTCAATCCGTATTAAAATCCAGGTCGGGTAATTTTCTATATATGCTTATATTAAATACTTTGGAAGATCTTAACCACGACTTGAAGTCAGCTTTTGTCATATAAATGTATTATTTGCACACGAGTTTAACTCGTCTTTAATTTCATCTTATTCCCTCAGGTGAGCGATCCAGTGGCTCTTAGCCCTCTTATTTGTGTTAATTGTTTTTGTTGTTTAAGGACATATCACTTTCTGAAATAGTCAGAAGTGGTTAGAGTAATGTCAAATAATAATTCCTCATATTAGCATTCTATATTAAGTTTAAAACAATAAGCAGAACTAAAATATAATATACTTCACTGATACTTGAACCAGTTCTAATAAAATCTTTCAAAAAGAGTAAATAATCACATGATTTCACCTTATTAAGCACTTTCTTCTTGTGCGTTGTAAGTCCTTATTTTATTTATTTTTTTGTTCATAAATCCATTTACACCAGCTGGAACCTACACTTCTGTAGAAGATAATGTTAGAGTATGATTAAATATAACACACTAAAAATACTGAAAAACAAGATCATTTTTTGTAAGAAAGAAATGTAAACAACTTGAGTCTAAAAATAGTTAGTATGGTTGACCAGGATTACAAATATAAATTTGATTGAAACTTTTGGAAACAGTGTAAAATATCATTTCAACAAACACATTGATATATCATTATCTTTATAGTATTAACATACGCTATAAAATAAAAGGGTTTTTATTAACATGTTTTCAATATTTATGTATCTTTCATTTTTAAATTATCATTTCTGGCCCACCATACTTTTTAAATCCCCCACTATTATAGTGGTGGGGACATATTGTTTTTGCGCTGTCTGTTGGTTTGTTTGTTTGCGTCAAACTTTAACATTTGCCATGACGTTTGCAATATTGAAGATAGCAACTTGATATTTGGCATGCATGTGTATCTTATGGAGCTGCACATTTTGAGCGGTGAAAGGTCAAGGTCATCCTTCAAGGTCAAAGGTCAAACATATAGGTTCAAAGCGGCGCAGAAGGGGACATAGTGTTTCTGACAAACACATTTTTGCTCAAGTGTACTATTTTTTTACTCTAGTTGTTTACATTTTTTCTTGCACAAAAGTATCCCTTTTTCAGTGTTTCTTTTATTTAATAATACTCTAACATTATCTACTACAGAAGTGTAGGTTCCAGCTGGTGTCAACGGATTTATGAACAAAACAAGAAAATAAGGACTTCCAAAGCCCAAGAAGAAAATGGTTTTTAAGGTGAAAACATATTATCATATACTCTTTTAAAAAGATTTCATTAGAACTGGTTCATGTATCACTGAAGCATATGTTATTTTAATTGCGCACATTGTTCCAAACTTCATAATACAATGTTAATATAAGGAATTATTGTTTTACATTACCCCACTCACTTCTGACCATTTCAGAAAGTGATATGTCCTTAACTTTGTTTTCATTTGTCTTACTTTTTCTGAATAAATACTGAAGAACAGTTTAACACTCATTAGCTGTTATGTTGTTTTATAAATCATCTTTCTAAATTTGATATTTAGAATTATAGATTTATAATTTAAATTATCAGCTTCTATGCGAAGATTTGAAGGTAAACTTAGTTAAATCTAAAAAAAGTTTTTATTGAATCGTATATTAACGCTTACCATTATGTATCTGCTTGATACTTCACTGCAGCTATTAAAGTGTTATCTTGAACGCGCTTTCCGGTTTTTTAAATGTAAGATGTCTAGTTATCTCTAGTTGTAAATGTGCATGTTTTGTGTGAGGAACTAATTTGCATAAAGCCGAATTAAATACCAAAACTAACCGATTATCGTTCTGCAGATGTTTTCAATGGTTTGGCTAAAATACAATATAATTTGGGATTTATTCGTGCATGAATTTAGTAGGCGCCCCTTTTACAATACGCAGTTTTGACTGTGTGCATGTCGGACATCGCATAATTAAACCAAGTTGTCCCACGCTCGATTTCCTCGTGCGCTTCTTGGAGGCAACTCGCTTCATTGAATATTAAAGGCAAGTGAAATGATATACTATAGCAAATCAGAATAATGTACACTAGTGAAACATAGGGCAATTGTAATTATGTAATAATAAACTGCAAGAAAAATAAAATGTTATTAAAGTCAACCGTTACTTTAATATTCGCCGTGCATTTTTGTCGTTTTACAATGATGACTGCACGTAAAATTGGCGGCTAAATGCATAATACGCTTTCAATGATCCAGTTGAGTATATATATATATATATATATATATATATATATATATATATATATATATATATATATATATATATATATATATATATACAGAGAGAGAGAGAGAGTCAGACCATAGACCGATCTAGTCAAAGGGTACGTGTATCACAACGCATATAAAACTATACCGGCTCGTAAACAAATATTTCAAATTTTTGAAAATATTTTGATAAGTTATGTGCGATGTGGACATAATATAGAAATAAAAGCAAACTACAACCTTACTAGCTTTGAAGACTGTTCATGGTAGTATTGACACAGCTGAGTAGGTGATTTCGCTTTAGTGCAAATTTTGACGGACAATGAAGAAAGACCGATCACATTAACTAGCCCTAAAATTGATCTACAAATAACCCAATTTTGTGTCACATTTGAATAATTTTCCATTTCCTCAAAAACGAATTATTTGACCATTCAAAAAAAAATAAAAATCTAATTGCAGTATGAACATCTATTTCAAACATGTACTATATACACTGGAGTTTCAGGAACAGAAAATCAAGTAAGAAAATACAAAATAAACATATCATATATTTGCGACAGTGTTAAATATTAAATATAAGATTTACAATAGACGTTTTGTTGAATATATTGAAGTTTGAAATGAAATATTAATAAATCTTTTAAAAGAACCATATTTTAAAAGGAACATTCCACAATTTACGAGGATTTCATAACTAATACAGCGCCATGTTTTCAAACAATAAGTAACGTTTCATTCATTCTTATGCAATTAACAATGAAATGAAGAACATTGTGAATCTGTTTTTTCCAAGTTTGCAATGTCTGTAAATGTGTACAACAATATGAGTGAATTTATTTTAGCAAACAAAATAACAACGTTTATCTACTTCAAGATCAATTCCAATAACAAGAGTATCAATTTGTGTTGTTTGTCGAAACATTGTAAATAAAACTCGAAACGAAACTTACTTGAACTAAACTAACATAACAATTAAATTTGCAAAATATAACCAATTTTTAAGCATATATTTGTGCATATGTAATTAGTAACCATCCAATATTTCAGTGAAGGCCAAGAACAAAGAAGTCGCACTTTCAATCTATTCAGGAACTGGCAGTTGCTCCCGCTGCATTTCACACACATGTTCTAGGACGGGTATGAAGTCATCTTTACACCCAAACTGCGGTTTCTTTACAAATTATCTCTCTTGAATACGATCAATGGTTTCCAATTCGCAAGGAAGCCGAAATGAAAAACCTCAGTGCCACTAAGACACAAATCTGCAATATAAAAAAAGTTGTGAGTCGTTAAACACACGTTTTGCGTGTATTAGTTAAAGAGAAATATCTAAACGAATCAATCGAGATTAAAGCTCTCTAAATGCCCATAAAATCCAACGAACACATTAATATTTATTGTTTGCAAATGTTATTTTTACCTTTATACCAAGCATTCCTGATGTAAAAATGGACTGTCTGAGGCCTTGCGTGTTTCAAAAGAATATACCAGAAACTAAACATCTGTTCGACGCCGGAAGTCATGAACCAATGTTGCAATAATGTGATGATGTCAAAATTCTATGACGACATGATATGAAAAAGGTGTCATGGCTTAAAAATTAACTCATCGTGTCGACTAAAACTATGATGGCAAGTCATTTTCACAAGAGCATGACGTCAAAAATTATGTAGATTTGTCGACTTAGATCATGTCGACCAAATATATTTTCGGGAAAAGCCGGAAACATTTACGTCGAGACTTCAACTTAATGTCGTTATGACGAGTAAAATGAAGGTGGGAAAAGCTACAAAACTATGTCGACATACCATGTTATTTCACAGTAAGTCGGTATAAATTATTCCGGCAGGACTACATTATTGGGGTGTACCATATACGTTTCCGTACAATATAGACACGCGCACTTCTATAAAAAGTATCTAATTTTGTTGGAAAAAAAACACACTATTATATGCTTAAGTAGTTAATAAAATATTTCCATTATAGACACATAATCTAGAAATCGTAGATGTTTATTTTTCTTCGCGAAAACAGAAAATGTAAGAAATGCAATTGATTCACTTTATTTTTATAAGGCATTATTACGGAATCCGGATAGTGCCATCTATAATCTCCCCTTTCTGTCATCAACGGCGACACTAGACACAGTCGCGGCGACGCACGTTCCATTGCGCGACAGTCGCGGTGACGCACGCTCTTTTGCACGACAGTCGTGGTGTCGTGGCGACGCACGATATATTTAACACGATATATCGCCCTTGTGTAAATAGCCCAAAAGGCGATTTATCGTGTTAAAAATATTCAGCGTCGCCGCAATTGTCGCGCAAAATATCGTGCGTCGCCGCGACTATGCCGCGACTGTCGTGCAAAATATCGTGCGTCGCCGCGACGGTCGCGAAAACTATCGTGTATCGATTCGTGTGTTGTGCCTCGCGTTCAAAGGGCGACGCACGAAACACGAAGCGACGCACGATATTTTGCGCGACAGTCGCGGCGACGCACGATATTTTAATATTCAAATATCGCCCATATTATCCGAATCCCGTGTATAGGGCTCTTAATTCAGACTGCGACACACGACGCGCGGAGCGATACTCGAAATCTTGCGCGACATTTGCGGCGACACGCGAAATGTGTACTGTTCAAATATCGCTGTAATAATATCGCCCGTTACAGTAAGTTTTATGCATTTGTAATCAATATTGCAGCCCTCGACACACTTATAAAATATGACTCTAAGATTCTTAGACAATGCTCAGTTTTTCTCTTAGTCGGAGGGTCAACAGATAGATTATGGCATTTATTGATTTGAATACAGTATCCGGGCTTTTTGTCAGGTACGGGCATTTATTGGTTTGAATGAAAATAATCGTTTTCATAAGAACAAGTAAGCATTTTGGAGAACTAGTTGTCATTAGCTCTACATCAAATAATTTTGCAACACCATAAGTGGACAACAAAGCGTTTTCACATTATATACATGAGACGCATGATTTGCCGCTTGGTCATTTTTATAATTCAAATTCTAAAGAAGATACCCTAACAAATAGCTTAAAATAAATGTCATGAAATTAAAAATGCATATATTTACGAATTTATAAATGTTGACATTAACTCATTGCTATACATTTTGTAGTTATTCTCATCTATTGTTATAAGGGGTGAGCACGTAAAATCAAAGGAATTTTGAAAGGAGACTTTTCCAAACTCCTGGTCAAGGAAGCCATTGAGTACAGTTTTGAGAAACTTATTTGATCTCAATAATTATTGAGACATTGCATTAGTGCGATGATTCGCTTTACTGTTTATATTCGTTGTAAATTTTCTATATGCTTAACGGACTTTCAATTGGGCTGAAAAACTATACATCGGTTAATACTATATTTGCTACTAAAATATTTATAGCAATCAACTTAGTGGGAACATCTAAATTATTGTTATTTTGAAGTGTGGTGTTTAAATACATCAAATGGAGTTCGGTATACGCTTACGTTTAAAACATCACATGCGGATTTCTGACATCGTGACAATGTCCTTTAAAATTAAATGGCACAACTCTGAACAAAACATATCATCCTGATGAAACCACCAAAAAATGATATACACATTTAATTTGAATTTCATTAAATTCCATACAGCAGAGCGACAGTCACAAAGTATCAATTTCAATCAAATTCGGGGGTCATAACTTTATACCTGAACCCAACAAAGAAAGTGTACCCACGGACTCTCCGTATATATGCTCCGTGGTGTACCACAACACTATGATGCTATATATTTCTTTGCAATTTCACGAATTTCAGACGATAGTTATTTTGAAGCTAAATCATGGCAGAAACAAATACTCATTTTTAATAAAGACATGGCGCATAGGTCTCGAAACACCAAGCAAATATGAAAAAAAATGTTTGCATGCACCACAGCAGTATGATGAACACCTTTTTTTATAGTTGTATTAAAATTCCATGCGATAGTTACTGAGAAACATCTCTGTGCTAACACAATTTCAAATTTTCAACTATTTAAGGGGGAATAACACTGGAGCTACCAAAAATATCCATACAGAATTTTGGCGTGCATCGCCTCAGTAAGAGGCAAAAGATCCATTAACTTCCATGTTACAGGTCCGGTCCATTATTCCAAAAACTAAGGGGGCGTCATTAAGGAGGTGCTCGAACAAAATTTGCGAGTATACCACCGCAGTATGATAATACATATTAATTTATAATTTTCATGAACGTCCATGCAATAGTTACTGAGGAACTGCTCCGGAAATTAACGTCAAATTCAATGAATTAAAGGGGAAGTTTTCAATATAATCATTACATATTTACGCGCGCACCACAGCAGCATAATTGTACACAATTACAGGCAATAGTGACTAAGAAACAGCTCCGGGTGTTGACAAAAGTCAGTCAAATAATGGGGTATAATACTGGAGTTGCTAGACCGATCACAATCATATTTACACCTGCACTACCACAGTATCGTGATATACATTTTACGTTACATGAAATCACATGCAATTATTACTGAGAAACAGCTCCGGACGAAAGTCAGACGGACACACGGTCGGACAGATGAATGAACGATCAATACCAGAACATTCTTTAAAAAGAGACGATTTATTGATAAAATTGTAGAAAACGTCTAATATATTTTCTAGGAATTGAATTTTCAATTTGAGGCTTACATTATACACTTACATGAGCTAACATTTCTTCTACTACTAAAAGCATGTTCATATTTCATTCTTATCAACTTTAATACCATGTTAATTGTGAGGATTTTGGTTCCCAAATGCCAATGATACTAGAGGTCGTATAAGTGCTGCCGATTCAGCATTATGTTGGTAGCGGAGTTAGTAACTCGTATTACTATGTACACAATAAATTTCAACTCATTTTGTACATGGGTTATATGTTATACTATGCATATTAACATTACTAGTAGTACACTGTTATACACGAACAACAAGGGTTAAACTTGTGTTACGATTGCTCCTTAAGTGTACGGAAGCTTTACCTTCACGATACTTGTTTTAATGAAATCCGGGGGTATACATATTCACATAATTGTTTTTATTTTCTAAATTTCTTAGACATCTTTAAATTGAACTCCCTGATAATACAGTAAATCATCTTTTCTTACTTACACGGCTTATAATGATGTTTTTGTATGATTCTATTAACAAATATGACTTTGATCATAAATACCGGTAACCAAAAAGTAAATGCATCAAATGGTGTGTTAAAAACGTTCATAACAATTAGTTAGACTCACCACCTAGAGTGAAAAGGGAAAAATCGATAATAAAAGAATATAAATAATATTTTGTCAATTTTGAATCGCCGTTTTCTTTAACTAAAGGTGAGTGACGTCACAAAGCACCGCGTTACTCTATATTTAGAAACGGTATGCTATAGACTCGAAAGTAGGGGGAGATGTATGCACGCTAAGTGCTGTTGTATTTTCCAGAACAGAATTACACACATTCGAAGTGCTAATGTGATAGAAATTGTCATTTTTTAAACAGTTGTTTACATGAATAACCATAAATGATATCTGAATTCATTTAGTGTTTTTGAATGAATGTAAACGTTTAAATACCTTGAACTTGCCAAAAATCCAGCATCAGGGACAGAAAAATGAACACAAATAACACAACACTTTGCGACAACATGGTGATTTCTTTCTGCTTAATGATATACATTAATGTATTGGTCGAGCAACATATACTAAATCCCAGGTATTTATTTAAAAAAGATGGCATTTGATTGGTTGGTAATGTTCGCACCAAAAAAAAGGGGACGACCAGGACCATGAGTATCGAGTCATTAACACCTGACGCTAATTGGTTAATCCGTAATGGCCCTACGCAATACTTGAACTATAGTGGCTTTGGGTCCGGGTATTGTCACATGTCAACGAAGTGTAGACTTAGAGGCGAGGATGGGGCTAGGAAGGGCCCCATTTGAAAATAATCAGAGTGTGAGACCCCCTATTTATCTTTGTGCAGACATATGTTTACATAGACGTTATATTATCATAGTTAACAAGTTTATTGTCTAATCCATGACATTATAAATAGATACAATGTAATGTGATAAACATGCATGGCCAATCTTTACAGATTTGTAATACCGGTAGACATTTTTTATATTATGTAACAAATTGAGATATAACTATTCATATGTAAGGTACTATTTCCGTGGTATAGTAAGACAGTTTGCTTGACTTTATTCTATGGAGCTGGATTTGAATAAATGTGCGTAATACCAGCGTTTTTTGCCACCGAAAACAAAGTTACGCAATGTGTATCATTATATCAATATATTCCTTCATTGAGAGAAATTGATAAAAAAATGAATAATAAAATATTTATGTTCAGCTGTATCCACGAGAAAATTGTATATGTTAAAAGTACAAAAAACAGTGAAAAAAGGCAAACATTGCTAGATGCCTGTAAAGGGTAACAATTATAATTGATTTTCTCTCGATCGAGGTTTGTAATGTCTTTATTTGAATTTATTGATTAAAATTGAATACCCGCCATTTTGTTTTGATCTGTTCAATTAGGCGGCAGTTGTTAGAAATTATCTCAGTTGCTAATTATCATGAAAATAATAGAATAAATCGATGTCGTTTGAGAATGTTTGCCAATTGATAACACTTTGTTCTGTCCGGGAAATTACTTATACAAATGAATACAAAATCTGCAAGATAAGATCTTATTATATAACGGCGCGTAACAGATTTCGTTCTTATAGTTGTTAATTAATGGCTTTAAACAGCTCAATAAGAAGTCTGAATGAAGACAGTGTACAGTGCAATGTGGAATAAGTGATTTTGGTCATTTTTTTAACTCGGAATAAGTTAAACGTGCAGCAAACGGTTCGGATATCCGAGGGTAAATATCAACAACAATGAACAACAACGCGATTCTAATAAAACAGAATGTCGGCGTTAGCGTACAATTGCCGATGCGTTCCACTTTGCAGACTAAAGCGTGCCTTGCCACGGTGTTATATTATGCTCTGTTCTGTATAATAATTGCATATAATGATGATAAATGTCGTATGCATAATAAAACATTAATAATATGTAAAATGTTTTAAAACTATGCATACATGATTTCATATATATATATATCAGTCCATGTTGTAAATTACGACGTCATTTATTAATTTATAAAAGATTATAAACAATTCACAGTTTAAACTACTTAAGTCTAGTTGTATATAGATCTAGAATCTATGTTGTTATTGGATCAAGATACAAATACCGCTGCTTTTTAAAGTAAATTCGATAATTGAACGAATAACTGCATAATTAGAAATAAAAATCATTAAAATACAACTTGAAATATATACTCATTTAACTAAATACAAAATTGCATAATTAAGCGTTGAACTTCGTTCATTATTTTCATTGGCTATAATATTCGCAGGAACAATTAAATCTGCCTTAGGAAGAATTCAAAAGTCAAGGGAGATATAGCGCGCGTGAAATGTAACGCGTATTTTGATTGGTTGTTATTTTTAGCAGAACCCTGATTAGTGATAACATGCGTAGAAACAAATAATTCTTCCTTAGGAAGATTTCGATGAGGCGGCTAAAAGGGTCATAAGTCACGAATTCTTCCTTAGGAATAATTAAATCTTCCTAAGGAAGATTTAATCTTCCTTAGGAAGAATTAATTATTTCTTAGGAAGATTTAAATCTTCCTAAGGAAGATTTAAATCTTCCTAAGGAATAATTAAATCTTCCTTAGGAAGAATTCGTGACTTTAGATCCTCATGGTACGTCATAGACCAGACACATAATTTTCATCTGCTTTAATTGTATTTTGTATATTTGAAGCCTGTGTTATATGCTATTTACAAATCCGTGGTTTTTAGGGCTTCTAATTTTAAATAAAAGATATACTGTTTAATCTCTAGTCACACTTTGTTTATTTCATTCATTTTTGAATTTGTATTTTTTCCTGACAATTAATATGAATAGACACCAAGACACCAAGTACTGGTTCTAGGCCCAGGAAACGGACTCGAGAGCGTTTATATAAGCCTTAGGCTTTCGATGCAATCGAGCTGAAATAAATAGGTTTAAACTAATATGAATAGGTATTTCCTGGAGATTTCAATTGAAACAGAATCCTGCTTTTTGATGAAAGCATTTTGCACTTGTCTCACTTTTGACAGCTCAAAATGATTTTCATTGCATAATGTGACGCAAATTTTACTGGCGCCATCTGATCTATATTTCCTAAGTAAGATTAAACAAGAGTGCATGAACATTTTCCAGTCAATATTAAAGAATTCTGAGATCCAGTTTTGTATGACAAACTGGAATGTCACAGTTTTTTAATATATATTGTATAAGTATATTTTTCTTCTTAATGGTGTTTGACTTTTTTCCAAATGTAAGTTGGTAATATAGATAATGGAGGTAATTGTGATGTTTTGTCAAGATATTCACTGGAAACATTTTACCAGTATTAAATATTGTTTAAATTATTAAACCAGTGAATAACAATTTCCTTCGCCTGACACTTATCTCTTTAGCTATGTTATTTTCATGTATTTTTCAAATGAACACATATCTCTTATATTTGACCAATCTATATTGCATTCGTTTTTAAAACTTATTTCCAAACAATAACTGAATTTTAGGAGCTTTGTTCAGACAATTCTAAACATTGTGGGATATAGAGATATTGCTCATTTTGAGCATTTTCTCATTTTACCATAAATATTTCTATTACATGTAAGCTTATTTCAGCGATCTGAGGTGCAGAACGTGTCTTCGTTTTGTTTGTTTATCGGTTTACCCGATAATGCGATACCGTTCCGAACGAACGACAACTCTTGTTTGCTCTTAATTACGAAATTAATTACACAATGCAAGAAGGAATATCGATGAAGCGCGTTTGAATAATGGCCAAAAACACGAAGATGGACAAACTCCAGCTTATTTTGCTTGTGTAAAGGACAAACTGTGACATATTTTGCTAGTGTTAAAAGGACATTTCACTATTTGAAGCGCACCGCCGTTGTGATATGGTTTAAACATCAGTCAATAATATAATGTAAACTACTAATGGAATCAAATATTAGACAAAAATGTTAACCTTTACACTGTTTTCAGTTTTGAATCCAGAATATATCTGCATAGACAAATTACGTACTTTAGCTAAAGTATTGAATATGTTGGAAAGGCAATGTGCAAATGACTTGAATCTTTTAAATGAACCACTTCCGAATCAAAGGATGTTTGCATTATGTAACATAGCGACGCTATGTTATGCGTATTGATCATGGTATACATTGTGTTATTTATAACTTAAAACATAATAGATTTATTGGAAATATGTATGTCCTACGTTGAAGGCACAAAATAAACTAATTTCTGACGAATTTATCATTCCATACATTCAATGCTTGCTGAAAGCAAGTGCATGTCTTTGGTAGTTTTTTAATATTATATTTTAAAATGCTTATATTTAACGTTCTTTAAACGTTGATTTGAAAAGTGATTGGCCAAACAAATTACCCTTATGAATTGAAATAAGCATGTTGATAACAATATAATGCTTTCGTGTTTTTAAGTTTACAACAAGTATGTATTTGTGTCTCGCATAAAACCGTTATGATTCGGCGTTAATTCGACTACGTTTTCGTGGTAAAATTTATATCTAAGTAAACTTGAAATATATTCGTTAGACCTTCAGAACTGTCTCATATATTACCTTAAGACACGTTTGTAGGTCAGACTGATTTGTCAGCTTCGAGAAGTTAACTTAGAGTAACAAAACCTTAAATAAACGAAGAACTTGTGGGAAATATCAGACAAAATGCGAAAAAAACTACAGTTTAATAAAATAAATCGTATGTGTTTTTGTTACGCTTTTAAGCCCCATAAGATGTAATATCTTAATTTAATTAATAATAATGAGCTCATCAGCGAATGCGCAAAATATTGTCAATTTCTATGGAACGCCATTACTGACTTCATATGACTGTTGTTGTTTGCATACATTAATCATTTCTTTCAGTGGAATATACATTATGCTTTGTGCAATTTTCTTTACGTTCGGTACATTCTTCATTATATGCAGTAGTTAAAGCATTACGCGAAGTAGTAACAACATTATGCGTTGTCCAAACTTCTTGACGTTCTGTACATTCAACATTATGTGTAGTAGTTTTATCATTATGCGCAGTGCAAACGTCTTTACGTTCGGTACATTCGTCATTACTTGCAGCAGTTACATCATTATGTGCAGTAGTAACAACATTACGTGCTGTGCAAACTTCTTTCCGTTCGGTACAGTCGTCATTATGTGCAGTAGTATTAGCATTATGCGCTGTGCAAACGTCTTTACGTTCGATACATTCGTCATTACGTGCAGCAGTAACATCATTATGTGCAGTAGTAACAGCATTACGTGCTGTGCAAACTTCTTTACGTTCGGTACATTCAACATTATGTGTAGTAGTTTTATCATTATGCGCTGTGCAAACGTCTTTACTTTCGGTACATTCGTCATTATGTGTAGTAGTTTTATCATTATGCGCTGTGCAAACGTCTTTACGTTCGGTACATTCGTCATTATGTGTAGTAGTTTTATCATTATGCGCTGTGCAAACGTCTTTACGTTCGATACATTCGTCATTACGTGCAGCAGCATCATTATTATGTGCAGTAGTAACAGCATTACGTGCTGTGCAAACTTCTTTCCGTTCGGTACATTCGACATTATGTGTAGTAGTTTTATCATTATGCGCTGTGCAAACGTCTTTACGTTCGGTACATTCGTCATTACGTGCAGCAGTTACATCATTATGTGCAGTAGTAACTACATTACGTGCTGTGTAAACTTCTTTCCGTTCGGTACATTCGTCATTATGTGCAATAGTTACATCAATTCCTGCTGTTATAAAAACATTACGTGCTGTGTAACTATCTTTTCGTTCATTACACATCATTATATGCACTTAGTTATAGCATTACGTGCAGTAGTGACATAAATATAGGCAGTAGTCTCAACATTACGCACAATATATTCTTATACGCAGTGTGACAGTCGTATATGTGTGCTGAGTATTTATTCTGAAGCTATAGTGACCATCATGACGGATATGGGATTTATTCTTACTAAATTAAAACTTGAAGCACATATAAATACTTTTGAAAACGAAAAAATAACTCCTGATATAGTTTCAAAACTATCACGGAATGAGATGAGGTCACGAGGAATTATTCACAGTGCTGATATCATGAAGTTAAGAGTTGAATGTCTGAAATTTGGAGGTCAGAACCTGCCATTTCAAAAGAAGAATGAGCCAAAATTTGAGATATCAAAAGATGTTCTAGAAGGACTCATTGAGGCCGGGTTTTCAGTGATGGATATGTCTCGGTTGTTATCTGTCTCAGAAAGAACCGTGTATCGCAAAATGAGCAGGTATGATTTACGTATTGTGACGTTACGGACATCGACGATCAAAACCTTGATTCAGTGGTGTAAGATAGTTTACGTGAATTTCCGAGATGTGGAGAATCGATGATTCGTCAGATTTTAAAGTCAAGGGGAATAAAGGTTAGTATAAATCAAGTGTACACATATGTAAAGCTAACATAAAATCTACGCAACAAGTATATTGTAATTTTACAAATGAAATTTTAGCAAAATATTCTCAATAACTATCCAAAATGTATGTGATATCTTCGAGTTAAAAATATTTACGAAAGCTGAGCTAAAATGTGACTGAATCTATCTTGAAATATATTCTTTACAGCGTTATGACGCCATGATTTGATGATGTCATGAATGTAATGAATGTATGTGCATGACGTTACGCGGTAAAATCTGTTACATTGAAATCATTTAACAACATGAAATAAAAAGAAAATGTTTTTGTTTTGCGTGCAAGATAAAATTATATTTCACTCGGGAGCACCATATATGTTACATTTTCACTCGTGGCTTCGCCAATCATGAAAATATTACATCTTGTGATCACTCGTGAAATTAATTTCGGTCTTACACTGAAACTAACGAATATTCTCTATAAATAAACGCAGTAAACTATCTTCATTTATCAATACTCATGTTTCTGCATCTTTATATAGCCATACAAGTTTAAAAGAGAAAAGCATTATTTTGAGAACTTACCTTTAAAAATCTTGTGTGTGTGTGTGTGTGTGTGTAAAATTCCTGAAATATTATATCTGAAACACAGATTTTTAATTTTATCCTTCGCCTGAGATGCTCAAACCAAAAAAAAAAATCAAAATTCACCTAGGCTTTTCAATAACCCCCAATTGAAGTCACTATTCTCAAATTTGTATTGTACAAATATATACATGTATGGCTAAATAAACACATGCACTGGTCAAATTCATACTGTATTATGGGCACTCTTGGTGGACATTATAATTGCAACACTTCTAAATGTTAAGTATGCTGATGTGCGATTAAATATGCTTTTTATGATGTAACTCCGTATATATCAATACCAAAAAAATGATATTTATATAATAAATAGGTTAAAATGAATAAGCTCTATTTAACTTGAATTACCATATAAAGATGCAAAAACGTTAGTATTATCCAATAAAACTAGTTACTGCTTATAAATAACATGTTTATGCCTTTAGCACGAGTTTAGTGTTGCCTTTTCATTTTCATGTGGAAGTCATTTTTTGGCATGTTACCTTATGTATGAAATAATGTTGGTATTTCTACCTTCACATCAGACTGTAAGACGGGCAACAAACCACCACTACATACCGATGTTAACCTTCGGCTTCAATTGCCAAACATCGGAAACAAAATTTTAATGGCTATTATTCCATTTTCAAATAATTTCTTCGCTGAGGTACATTTCGTTAACACCGCTAATTTTATGTTTTACAGGTGGCACGCTCTTGACTTTCGTGACTGCATTCAGAGAATTGACGTAGAAGGGATCCAAGCCAGGAGAAAAACAACTCTTCATAGAAGGATTTACAATGTGCTATGTCCAAACCAATTGTGGCATATAAACACAAATCATAAATTGATACGTTGGCATTTCATAATTGCCGGTGGCATAGATGGATTTAGTCGATTCATCGTTTACTTGAAGTGCATACAGAACAACAAAGCGAAGACAATACTGGAGTGTTTAAAGGAAGGTGTAGAAAAATATGGCATCCCTGTGCGTGTGCGTTCAGATCAAGGCATGGAGAACTACAGTGTGGCTATGTTTATGCTCGAGAATCGCGGGGAGAAAGGGATGATAACTGGTAAAAGTAATTACAATCAGCGCATTGAGCGTTTGTGGAGGGATGTATATGAGGGAGATCTTTCATTGTATTACGACCTATTTTACTTTATGGAAGACGAAGGTTTACTAAATCCACTAGATGCCCAACATATTTATGCTCTCCACCACGTTTTCTTTGACAAAATAAACGAAAAGTTGTTTATATGGCAAAATGCATGGGCATCTCACCGAATGCGCACAGTTCGCAGTTCACCTCGTCAGTTATTTATCTCTGGTTGCGCGAATAATCATGTAACAATTACTCTACCTTCGTTCGCAAATGGCGAACATTTTGAAGATGTTTCACAAATAGATGAGCTGCAAATGGAAAAGCCAAGACCTACTATCGAGAACATACACAGCGTAAGTGAGAACTTCCAGCGTGAACTTGGTTTGAACTGTCCGAAAGGGTGGACTTCATCGAACTTTGGAATCGATATATACATTAAGGCATTAGAAATTATTAAGAGAAACGTAGATAACATTGAAAACCATTAAGCGCAGGTACATGTTTTAAGCTTCCTTTATATGAAAGTTGGTTACACATACAAGATGAAATTCAAGACCGAAGTAAAATTCTATTGCATTTCAACAACACCTTACAGAATAGTTGTTGCAATAATTAGGAATTACGTATACTGAACTTTCTCATTTTACATGTCTGATGCGAAGGCAACTGATAAATGGAGTTAAGTGACCTTATTTCCATTAAGTCATTCAGCCTGTTGAACTAAGAAACTAGATACCATATTATCAACATATATATCTTTGCTTGTGATTTGGACATGTATCACGGTTTTGTACAATTCTCAGCCAATGTTGATGTTATCATCAGTTTAAAAGCGCCCCACATAATATGAAATGACAGATGTGAGACTAAGTCTTGACTTCCATGCGATTATTGATAAAAAAATTTTAAATATTAATCAAATATTGATTAATAAATAGTTTATTACACGATATGCATATTTGTTTAATTTATTTACATGACATAATTTTATATGTTGTTAGTATAATTTTCAATTGAGCTATTGTAATTAGCTATCCTTAGTTTTGAAAATGTACTTGACAATGCTCCTGACGTCATTCCTTTGTCTGTAAATGTATACATGATTGTGATGATCAACCTCTTTACCACATCTAAGATCAATAGACCAGTTGACGAGTGACGTCACGCGCACCTGCAAATATTAGACTCCGCCCACTGGTTGGCAAAAAGAGGTGAAATTCATATAAGCGCATATAGAGAAGGTTGAAATAATCATCGTTTTTATTGATACTCGTGCAATATATCAAATATAATTTTACTAACTATGTCTAAAACATAAGCGTGCAAGGAAATGCAGTTTTGGAACGATTATATTGTTGTTATATTTTGTTTTTACTATAAACGAGCTCGGGAGTGGAACACAATATACGAGCGCGGTATGCGTTTACCATAAAAACCTCTACTTGGCACATCTTCGCGACCATTTTTTAGCTAAACAATTCTCTGATATTGAAATTCTTTCAGAATAAATCAAATTTAATGAACGAACACAAATAAGGATGTAAACAAACATCAAATAGATCGACTTTATGTACGCATTATATAGTGACTGATTTGAACATTTATGCCTGTAAAAACTTGCCTTGTTACATATTAAATTAATTCTCTTGATAAATGTAACTGTTTTTTATTTAATTATTCACACCAATTTTGACACTCTTTGTTTCAGCGTTTTAAACCCGGTGTTTTATTGCACCTTTGTTCATCAAAGCGATTATCTCGTTATGATCGGATACTGTCCAAACAATAACAAAGAACACATGGTGTCATAAATCCAGGGACCTATTCTTGAGTCCCTGCATAAACCACATGTGGCATACAAGTGTTTGGTTAATAAACACAATTTGTGATACCTCCATGTCATCTCTTGGCATATTGAGCGATCATCTAAGCAAAATTGTAAAGCCAAAATACGAAACAGTTGCTTTAATAAAATATTTTAACATATTTAAAAAAAATGAAGATATTTGTCCGAAATGGATTAACAGGAACTAGTGTATGTATATACAAGCCTGTTTAATCATAATAATAGAGTGTTAATAACTTTAAATTAAAAATATTGTGCAATTTCACTGCTAAACAATTAACGTATTTAACGAGTACCGGCAAATGTAAACTCGGCTATTACGTGTTAAGATTGTACGTTTCTGTAGTGTACGAAATGACACCATGAAAACAAGCAAACAACAAAAGGGTACAAAATACTTGCGTAAAATAAATTAATATATATATTTATTTATCATAAAATGCTAAATTGTTATCACTCCTTATCACCAGTAAAGAGAGTGCACGCAGACAGTTCAATTTGCTTAATATGCAGTGTTTGTTTTTCACATGTATGATATTGTCATTCGATGGAAACGAAACGGTAATTCATTCAATGGAAAATAAAACTACAATGTTTATAAATTGTAATGTATTCCGCTCTTAGGGCTTAGTTTTATAATTGATTAATTGCCCCTCCTACACTTTTGCTCGCTTATGAACAATAATAATATCTACACCACTTATAATTATAATCAAATTAATGTTTGTGTTATTATATTTGAAATGTAATTTACCAAAATCATATTATCAAAAAGCACAGGAAAGAATATTGATTGTTTTGTTGTGTTGGATTGCCAGTTTTTAGTCTTCCGATCACGTTTACTATGATGTTAATAACTAATTCGTATTTTTATACAGAGGAAATTATATTTATGAAAACACATTTATTGGTACTTAATATTATATTTTTGCACTATTATTTAAGAGTTTCAATGTTTATTTCGGATTTTTGTATCGTTTTATTGACTAAACAAAAGACATGTATACATGTTTTACGTTATTTTAACCAGTGTTTTTGCCAACCAGCCAGTGCGCATGCGCGGAAAATCCTGAATGTAAACAATAACATTCAACTAGTCTATAGGACAAAGCATTCTCTGATACTGATAAGAAAAGGTTTTTGTGTTGAAGGTCACTGTAATCTCTAAGACATTTGACCTACAAACTTCAAATATCAAAAGGGTCATCTTCATGTCATGTTTAATCTCCCTTATAAATCTTAAGGACCGTAGACCTAATCATTCTCTTATTATTGATATAACAAAGTATTAGTGTTGAACGTCAGTGTGGCCTTGACATACTGACCTAAAAATCAAACGGGGTCATCTTCATGTGATGTAAAATCTTACTTCCAAATCCGAGAATAATAGGACAAATCCTGACAATTGTAAGGCAATATAGCACTGCTTCTTTGAAATGGGAAAATATAAAAAGTCTGTTAGGTTATAACAAATACAAAGCTAAATAGAATATATTTTATTACAAGTTTCTTAAAAAAACATGAACTACTGTGTGCAAACCGAAAAAACTTCAACTGTCACAGAATGACAATAACATTTAAAACAAGGAGTCTTGATGATTAACTAGCTAAACAAATATAATTTGTCTTGATGATTAACTAGCTAAACAAATATAATGTATCATTTAGAAATTTTTTAATAACAATACAGACAAATGCTATCATTTATCAGATTCTAAGAAAGAAAATGTGTCTTTAGCGTGATTTTTCTAGAAATAGTTCACTAAAGTAGTATGATCAAAAGAGATGGAAATATTGTTGAGTTTTCACGTTTTCAGAACAAGTTTATGCAAGCTATAATTTTTTAGTTCACACCTTAAAAAATATAATAAATAATGATTGTATATGCAATATTATTATCAGACTTTACCACACCTTTATCAGAGGAATATCCTCACATTCTATTTGACACAGGATAAAATGAAGTATATCAATAAATATAAGTAGTGCTGGGTTTACATTTAATTGACATGTTATGTTTGATCATGTATGAACAGGTTAAAATCCATTTTAGCCAATAGTGGGATTTAAGAATATCTTTTGCCAAAAAAGAATGTTTAAAAATACTGTTAATTCATGCAGATAAATTAAGTATTAACATTCTGCTGTTTATATTTAAATAGCACTCAGAATCAAGAAATTCTCAGATTGAAGGATGACCTTGAGCTAAACCTTTCACCACTCAAAATGTGCAGCTCCATGAGATACACATTCATGCCAAATGTCAAGTTGCTATCTTCAATACTGCACAAGTTATGTCCAATGTTAAGGTTTGATGCAAACCAACAGATGGGGAAAAAACAATATATCCCCCAGCATAGACTGGGGACATAAAACAAGACGGCCATGATGGCCTTGTATCGCTCCACTGCTGAATAAAGGTTAAAGCAAATATTCTCCGCATGTGCAAATACTTAAATATAGGCCCTATTTAAGCACATGTACACTTTTGTGACCCCCTGGGCTGGGTCAAATTTAACCCCAGGGGCATAATTTGAGCAAACTTTGTTGAGGACTACATGTACTATATCTCACAACATACAAAATGTGGTAGCCCAAGGTCCTAAGGTTAAGGACAAGAATATTTTATGTTTTCCCAAAATAAGCAAGATATAAGCATATGTTCAATTTTGTGACCCCCCCCCCGGACAGGGTCAAATTTGACCACATGGATAACATTTGAACAAATGTGGTAGATGACTATTAGATGTAACTACATACCAAATTTGATAGCCCTAGTCCGGATGGTTATGGAAAATAAGATTTTTAAAGTTTTCACAAAATAGGCCTTATATAAGCATAATTTTATGTTCAATTTTGTGACCCCCCGGGGCAGGGTCAAATTTAACCCCAGGGATTAAATTTGATTAAATTTGGTAGAGGACTATTAGATGTCACTACATACCAAATTTGATAGCCCTAGACCCGATGGTTATGGACTGGAAGATTGTTAAAGTGTTCACAAAATAGGCCTTATATAAGCATATGTTCAATTTTGTGATCCCCGGGGCAGTTTCAAATTTTACCAAAGGGGCATAATTTGAACAAACTAAGAAGAGAACTATTACATGTCACTACATACACAATTTGGTAGTCATATGTCATACAGTTATGGACAAAAAGATTGTTAAAGTTTTCACAAAAAAGCCTCATATAAGCATATGTTCAATTTTGTGACCCTCGGGGAAGGGTCAAACTTGACCCCAGGGGCGTAATTTGAACAAACTTGGTAGAGGTCTATAAGATGTCACTACATACCAAATTTGGTAGCCCTAGGCCCAATGAATATGGACAAAAGATTTTTTTAATTTTCACAAAATAAGCACTTTATTATCATATATTCAATTGTGTGACCCCCGGGGCAGTTTCAAATTTGATCATAGGGGCATAATTTGAACAAACTAAGAAGAGAACTATTACCTGTCACTACATACAAAATTTGGAAGCCCTATGCCATACGGTTTTGGACAAAAAGATATTTAAAGTTTTCACAAAAAAGGCCTTATATAAGCATATGTTCAATGTTGTGACCCTCGGGGCAGGGTCAAACTTGACCCCAGGGACATAATTTGAACAAACTTGGTAGAGTACTATAAGATGCCATTACATACCAAATTTGGTAGCCCTAGGCCCAATGGTTATGGAGGATAAGATTTGTAAAGTTTTCACAAAATAGACCCTATGTATTTGGGTACCATACATACACAAGTTCATCACTATATATAGAGAGGTGCTGCAAACAACGTGTTTTTATAACAGGAGAAAATATCGGGAAACCCAAGAGACATTTTTGGCCCAAATGTGGTATCTGAACTCAATTTTTATTGGCAGATTAAAATACATCATTACATGGGTGTGTAAAGAAAAGGGAAATTCAAACTAATTTCAGTACAACTAACTAAACAAATTATGCTTTCATAACCGCATTTTGAAATTTAAACTTTTGTTTAAAACTTTGGTCATAATCTTTATACCTTTTTTCAAATCATTTCCATCATGGAATGTGCCTTTTCTTAAAAGGCGACAGTCTGAAATCCGGATAGGAATCTAATGGGCAACCAGTTATTAATACAAGGTAACTTTGTATGGTGATTCATAGAATGAATATAGAGTCTCAATAGCTTTCTGTGAAAACAGTACCAGTGCTAATGTAAAAAAGCCATTTCTACACATAAAAAATAACTGTGGAGACACAGTAAATTTTTAATATCTTCCCCTTTGTTGTATCACTATTGGTCATTAACAGATGAAATGAAATTCAAAACAAAATCATATGGAATACTTAAATTTTGTAATGAGACATTTAAAAATGGATTACCAGTATGCAAAATGAACACATTTGGGACAAGATCTACAAAACCGCACAAAAACATCCAAAAACATATTATGAATATCTTCACCGATTTTCCACACTTCTATACACAATTATTTTCACCAATGTAGAACTATGATGTCTTAACACATTCCTTAAAGGGACTATTCCAAACAAGACATTAATTCTTATTGCGATTTTGAAGATATTATATCATACAAATTCTCTTAACTCTTAACTAGGACATTGGTGTTTAACAATCTAGATATACAAAAGGAAATTTTATAAAAACAAATCTGCACACTGTTTCAAATAAGTTATCAAATCACGGATTGAGCTCATGAATTAGGAGACATAGCAAGAAATAATATAAGCGTCTAAATCAGCTGAGCTATTGCGCTCAATGACAACATTTGTCTAAACTGCACTTTAATAGTGTATTCAAAGTTATGACTTAAGACTTTTACAAGAAAAGGGCAAAAGAAACAAAAATTCTATTACAAAATGAATTTCATTTCAGATTGCCTTAATCATTTTCAAATGAAATACACTCAGTTCAGAATGTTATTAAATGTTCATAGTTTTCATTTCAGATTTTTTTTATACAGGTTGTCCCTTTTCAGTTCCATAGTCCCTGTAAGTTTTCCCATGATTTGGTCAATCAACATGATTTACCACAGTTTTGTTTCAAACAGAAGCACAACGTTGATTTACTAGTCAATGATGATACGCAACTAACATGTTTCTATATACATCAACATATTTGTGATGATATATAATTATTAAGCATATCAAACTTATATGGCATATACATGAACATATTTTGTGATATTTCAAAATTATGTGGTATATACATCAACAAACATATTTTTTTATGATAATACTTAGCCAATCAAACTTATATGGTATCAACATCTAACATGTATGGTATATACATCAACACGTATATACATCAACACATGTGTGAAACTTGTCAATCTCTTTGAGTATCATACAATGGTTAATCTATTTTGCAGTTGAAAAACTTCCTTACTGTAAACCAAAGTAGGTATTACAAAATGCAAGGTCAAACATTTCAAAAAGTTCATCTTGTGAAGTCACTGCCAGTGGTCCATGTGGTATGGTCAGATTCAATCTGTTAACACATGTATTAGCTGTTGGAAGGAATGTGTCAGCCTCAACAAAATGGATTGAAGGCTTGATGCAAAATCCCAAAACAGGCTCTTCCTCTGTTCCTGTTGCAAATTTCAGAATACTTCCTAGACTTACTTCTCTACGCCTCTCACCTATAGATAGAATGTACAAATGAATAAAAAAACAAGAGATGTGTTTGTCAGAAACCCAATGCCCCCTATTGCGGCGCTTTGAAGCCATAAATTTGATCTTTGACCTTTAACGATGACCTTGACCTTTAGCCACTCAAAATGTGCAGCTCCATGAGATACACATGCATGCCAAATATCAAGTTGCTATCTTCAATATTCAAAAAGTTATGACCAAACTTTAAAGAAGGTTTATGTTTTAGGAACGAAAAACACAATGATATTTTACCTTGAAGGGTGACCTTGACCTTGACTTCACCACTCAAAATGTGCAGCTCCATGAGATACACATGTATTCCAAATATGAAGTTGCTATCTTCAATATTGCAAAAGTTATCAAACTTTAACAAAGGTTAAAGTTATGTGGCACACACATACAATGACTGACACAATGATAGACAGGCCAAAAACGATATACCCCCGATCTTTCATAACAACTTAAGTGTCAATTTAGTAGATTACCTTTTTGCAACTGTCAAACAATAGTGAATATTTTGTAATTCAAAGTATAACTAGAAATGGCGCGGCAGAGGCCAACACGTATCCCCACGCCTCATGTTTGACCCAGGGGGCACCCCATGGCTGGTAATGGGGCCATGCATAGTTGAGATTGACCGTATTGTCATAAAAGATGTCCAGTATCAATTGGAAGTGGATCTGTGTAGAAATGAAAAAGTTAATGTAAAATAACATAAAAGTAACAAGAGATGTGTTTTTCAGAAATACAATGCCCCCTCTTGCACCGCTTTGATTTATTAAAAAAAATAATCATTTGGCAGGTTCATTACTTACCTCCCTTTTAAGCTTATTAATTGGATTAGTTGTTTTAACCTTTGACCTTGAAGGATGACCTTGAATTTTCAACACTCAAAATATGTAGCTCCATGAGATACACATGCATGCCAAATATCAAGTTGCTTTCTTCAATATTGCAAAAGTTATGGCCAATGCACCATGCTGGGGGCATAAAAATAAGTGAAAATCTCTAAACCCAGCCCCACCCAGCCCCCATCACTTTTGACCCAGGGGTCAGATAAAAATTCCAAATAGTGCAGGGTCGCACATATGCTCATAGCTACCATGTGTGTAAGTTTCAAGGTTCTAGTGCTTATAGTGTAGGAGATAGTGGCCAGGACGGACAGACGGCGGAGACTAAACCACAATATCCCCACGCTTTTCAAAAAGCGTGGAGATAAAAATTGAAATATTTTACCCAATTATGCATGTCACCAAAGGCAACAAATGAACTTTTGAATGCTGATGTGTGCAGCATTTTTACATGGATTTGTACAAATAAACTTTCTATCTAATGCATTCTAGAAGAAGACTGGAAACACAAAATGGATGGACTGACAAACTGTCTCAAAGCAGCAAATCATGGCTTCAGGACATACATAAACAGATGATCAACTTACTAGCTGCTTCACGCATGTATTTGATGAATGTTGAATACAGACTGGTTGTCATCTTCAATGTAAGTGATATTGGAGGTACGGGTGTGAAGAGGTGCATAAAAGTGGGCAGTTCCAAAGTCAGCTGAAATCAAAATCATTTTGATGAAAAATACATTACAGATTTATAATAATCATATTGATTTAAATTGTTCTATTGTTGGTATGAACTATGATATGAGTTTATATTCATAACTGTAAGGACCAATCATAACTACTAATTCACTGCTTGCATATTAAGTTGCCTTGTATTAACGTCACTTTGGTCATTGAATTTGTCCCAGTTGTTTCAGAGCAGATGTAATTTGTATGAACTTTTTGACAACCAACGCAGCTCCCTACTAAAAGCGATAGGTGAGCTAAAATCCCAAATACTGTTTAAATGTTATGGAGTGGACAAGAAATATCACTGATGGTCACACTGACAGAGGCCATTCCTATCATTCCTCCACCTTGCAGCAAGGGATTAAAAAGCTTACTTTGTGGAAACTAGGTAAGCTAAAATGAGATAAACAAGAGATGTGTTTGTCAGAAACACAATACCCTCTACTGCGCCGCTTTGAAGCCATATATTTGATCTTGAAGGATGACCTTGACCTATCACCACTCAAAATGTGAAGCTCCATGAGATACTCATGCATGCCAAATATCAAGTCCATGAGATACGCATGCATGCCAAATATCAAGTTGCTATCTTCAATATTGCAAAAGTTATGGGCACTGTTAAAGTTTTCGGAAAGATGGAAAGACTGACTAACGGTCTGACAGACAGACGGACTGACGGACAGTTCAACGGCTATATGCCACCCTACCGGGAGCATAAAAAATATGACTTTTCATCATTTTTGGCTGTATTGGTATCAGAATCAACAAATTACAACTGACCTGGACAATTCCAAGGCTGTTAAGGCCTTTCCTTAGGTCCAATGCAAAAGGTCTTGGTGATTCACTGACGAAAACTTCCTGAAGCACTTCATCAGACATCAACCTTGGTAGTCGTCCATTCTGAACAGTACTTAGTGCTGTAAAAAAAATGTTGTAAAAACTTATTTGCATAGCTGTAACACCTGCTTAGGCTTTAAACCTGTGCAGGTTAAGGTAACTAATGCTCATTAGGTCATTGTCGACCTGAAATGGCTTGAAGTCAACCTGGGGTGACAAGAATCGGCTTCTTGTCACCCCCCTGCTTGAAGTCACCCGGGGTTGACTAGAAGCTGATTCATGTCACCCTGGGGTGACTTCAAGCCGATTCTGGTCACCCGGTCGGCTTGAAAGCACCTTAGGGTGACATGAATCGGCTTGAAGTCACCGTAGGGTGATTAGAAGCGGCATCTAATAACCCCTGGGTGACTTCAAGCTATTTCAGGTCGACAATGACCCAATGAGCGTAACTAATGAGTGATTTACAATCCCACAAAGAAATTTATTTATGTATCCTTTTTTACTACAGCAGACATTCATATTCATTATGTATGCACTTCAGCCATAAAATTCGTTAAAAAAACATAACTTAAATTTTCTAAAAACAAAATTCTGCACAGGGTTCACTCAGAATTGCATTTTGTTGTAATTTTTTGCACTTCCATTATAATAAAAAGTTAAACTGAAAAACAAAAAAAGTGCGTAATGTCACTTTCACACCAAAGTGTTAAGACAAGTGTTAACTGTGAGTGCACAGGTCATAGCTTAACAGTTGAAACTGAAAGTCTAGAGGCAGATTTGCTTGTAAATATTTAATGGAATGACCAGTGGCGACTTTTCTAAAGACTTTGATGATGGGAATGTTGCATATCTCTGTTAAACTATTACGAGATTCATTCATAAAAATCAAAATCAACATAACCTACCCATAATCTTTCCAACCATCTCATAATCGTTAGACCATTCTCTTAGTGGATCAAAATATTCCTTCTGTAGCTGCTGAAGAATAAGTGAGAACAACTCCTTTCTGGGACCACCATAATCAACAGCTGTCTGCAATTTCATGAGTATAGAATTCGTAAATCAATCATGCAGGTGGTCTGACAAGAAATAATTTGAATTCCAAACCTTTTGTTATTCAATGATATTTTCTCTCTTTAATGCTTAATATTTCCAAAGTAGTTGATTAAATGCCTTTTGTCAAAATATGGTAAAAAAACAACAAATTAAATGACTTTGTCTTGATAATGGATCTCCAACTGGCTGTTTATTGACAGTTTTTTTAAGACTGTCCTGTTTTACCTATGTAGAGCTTCCCACAACAATTACAACTTCCTTTAATCTCATACAATTGATGATTTAGCTAGGTTATCAAAAGAAAATTATGTTATTAATATTTTTCAAAACATTAACAAACAAATTATGTTTCAGAAAACACTTATGTCCCCTCAAAGCGGATTTGCTTTGTTGTGATTGCAAGTAAAATTTTGAAGAAAAAGGTCACATTGACCTTGACTTTTGACCTAGTGATCTTTTCATTATCAACGTATATTGCACTGTCATGATGTCATATTACTTAGTATAGTCGAGCATGCTGCCCTTTTGACAGCTCTTGTTATCACTAAATTACACCGTGGACAATGTACAGCCAAGTTGTATCTATATAAATTATTTATATTCAGTAAATATAAATGCTTAACAAGGGCCCTATATCGCTCACCTGATTACAATTGCAACCCTGAAAAATCTAGAGTAAGGTATGCCTGGGTCAGAGTCAATATTGACCTTGGGGAATTGGGGGGGGGTCAAGGTTTGAGCTATCTTGACAAGTCTACTAGACAATGCTAGATGCTTATCGTCTAAGCTATATGAGTAAAATATGTAACATACTTCTTAAAGCTGAATAGACTGAATAAGGGATGCAAGCTACAGGGCCAATATTAACCGGGTGTCATGATTTTAGCAATCTTAATACGGATCAACTAGACAATGCTATATGCTAAATGCCTAACTATGTGCCTTGTGATTTAAAAGAAGATTTATAAAAAAAATGTAAATAAATTTAAGGGACAATTGCACCTGTGACAGGGTCAATATTGATCCAGGGCTCATGGTTTGAGCAATCTAAAAATGGTAGAGGTCCATTAGACAATGCTATATATATATATATATATATATATATATATATATATATATATATATATATATGCTTTATTGTTTCAGATATATTTTTTTAAGTTTTTCCTATATATCCCTTATGTAAATGAAGCAAAACCTTGGACAGGGCCAATATTGACCCGGGGTCATGATTTGAATAATTGTAACCGGACCGGGGGAAATCTGTGCCCTTGTTATTAATGGCATTACACAACTCGCTTGCTGCGTTTACTCTTTTATTCATTTATAGTTCACATAATTTTCAACAAATTCCATCTTCCTATATTACATTCTTAAGCATTCCTTCTCAACTCTATTGAATTCTTATAAGATCTTATTTAACAAAATTCCATCCTCCTATTTCCAACTGTCTCTCTAACTTGAAACTGACTTTCTAACTTTTCTAACTGACTTCTACTTCCTTCCTTCATAAACTAACTTTTCACTCTTTTGAAACCCTTTCATCCCTAATACCAAGTCACACCCACACATCTCACTGACCAATCATATCTCTCATTCATCCATCGATCATACAGATCCTTAATGCCAAATCACACCCACACATCTCACTGACCAATTATATCTATCTCTCATCCAACATACAGTACCTTACTTCCTAACTTCTATAAGACTGTAATTAATTAGCACCCAGTCTAAGAATCTTATGTCACAGTCATTATTTATAGCTAGAGCCGATAAGCATACATTTTGCATATTGAGTGTGAATTTAACATGAGAAGACTTCCAAGACTGTAACTAACACAATGTAATCAATATCAACTTAAACATGTGGTTCCAAGTAACCTTCTACTGCAATTCAGTAGACAAAGAAATCATTTTCAAACATACTCATAGAAATCAATTCAATATCTTTAAAACTGTAACTATTGTATTGTATGAATTTATCATGAACTCAATCAAAATCAACCACCAAAATCAAATAATAATATAACAATATTTGTAACTCTGTGATACAATCTTGGTGGAGGTCCACTAGACAATTTTACATGCTAAATATCTAAGCTCTATGCCTTGTGGTTTCAGAAGATTTTCTAAGTTTTTATCACTTAAATAAATTTATATAAATTTAGGCAGGCCAATATTGACACGGGGGTGAAGATTTTGGCAATTTTCTTAAAGGTCTAATAGACAATGACTTGTGGTTTCATAGAAGATTTTTTTTTCAATTTTTCCTATATATCTCTTATGTAAAATAAATTATGAGCTGCTTTTTAGGTACAACAAGATGTGTTTGTGAAACACAATGTCCCCCTATATGACGTTTGACCTTGAAGGATGACCTTGACCTTGACCCTTCACCATTCAAAATGTGCAGCTCCATGAGATACACGTTCATTTCACATATAAAATTGCTAGCTTCAATATTGCAGAAGTGACATTACATGAGCAATTTTGACCCATATATTGACCCACACCTTGAAGGATGACCTTGACCTTTCACCACTCAAAATGTGCAGCTCCATTAGATACACATGCATGCCAAATATCAAGTTGCTATCTTCAATATTCAAAAGTATTAATAAAATAAGCGATTTGGGCCACATATATTTGACCTGTGACCTTGAAGGATGACCTTTACCTTGACCTTTAACCACTCAAAATGTGAAGCTCCATGAGATACACATGCATGCCAAATATCAAGTTGCTATCTTCAATATTGCAAAAGTATTCATAAAATGAGCGATTTTGGCCACATATATTTGACCTCTGACCTTGAAGGATGACCTTGACCTTTCACCACTCAAAATGTGCAGCTCCATGAGATACACATGCATGCCAAATATCAAGTTGCTATATTCAATATAGCAAAAGTTATTGCAAAATGTTAAAGTTGGCGCAAACAGACCAACCAACCAACAAACCAACCAACCAACAGACAGGGCAAAAACAATATGTCCCCCACTACTATAGTGGGGGACATAAAAACTATTTACCTTTTAAAGGCTTGTGCTTACAGTGACGTTCTTTCAGTCTGCTGGTTTAACAAACATAATAAGCAGAATATGCATATAAATCTGACAAAAACACAGATCCACAAACATATAAATCAAACTATGTTTGTTGTTTACAATTTTTGACCAAGAATTCTGCCACTGTTCTTTCTTGTAAAGTTGACTTAAAAATGTTCTACTCGGAAGCACACTTTAACTTTAATTATTTATGATTAACACTTGATTGTTTATGGCTTATCATAACTCTCCAACACAGTTGAGTACACATATTTCACTAATCCATACATGTCATATGAATATCTTCACTAGTTAAATTGTTATTTGTAATTTTCACTGAAAATTGTGTTGTCATTCTGCAATGTCTGCCATCATGAATATTGACTTGTGGGTGTGTAATTTGTGCATGGCAACCAGTGTTCTTAATGAATCAACTGTATTTGAGCAATTTTTAAATCTCCAAAAACCAGGAACATTCCTGCAAAATTTCATCAATATTGGCCAAACAGTTTAAGAGGAGATGTCATTTTTAAGTGTAGACGGACGACAGACGGACGGACGGTGAGTGATCACAATAGCCCACCCTGGCACTTTGTGCCAAAGAGCCAGTTGAGCTTAAAAGGTAAATTTCAAACCACCAACTTAGGTTGATATCCTGTGTAATTTAACTTTAATATTTGCTTGAAAGAAAATACTGACTTACCTCTCCATAGAACTGGACTTCGAGGCATTTTCTGAGATTATTTACTGTTAAAGTAGATATCCCATCAAAGGCAGTCTGTATTAAATTAGATCTGTCGACCATGATGAAATTTGTTTCACCTTCTATTTGTGTATTTAGATTATCTTCGTTGATTTCTAATGGTCTGCCAATGACAATCCTCTCTTGATAAATCCTGAGAATGTCAACTGGGTTACTGATGCTGTGTGATCTGCAGTATGTGGCACATTCCATAACGACTGTAGTCAGATCATTATTGTGTCCAGTGTCTGTAACATTCTGCAAAACAAATTATAGACTATATAGACTAAATCACATAATGTATCAGCAAGTTTTGTAATGGTTATACAGAAGTTATGTTCAAACAAATTCATTAAATATATATCATTTTACCAAAACAAGCACTAAACATTGTTTCTGTTTGAAGTTCTTCAATATGTAAAACATGAATTGCAATATGTTACTGTAAGTGACAGAAATGTTCATCTGCTATTATACTTTACGTTAACTTAGTACAGCGGTGTTACACTCTAGAGCTGCAACGATTCACCAACAGCTCGATTCGATTTCGATTTCAGACAGTCCAATACCAATTGTTTCGATTCGATTCATCTTTCAACCTAGTTTTATCATATATTTACACATAAAATAAACATTTCTGTTCAAATGTGATGCATACTTTGATATTTTGGGCATTTGTGTGTTTATTTGATATAGTTTGGTTGGTTCATCAGTGTTTTAAAAAAGTGTTTTCTGACAAACTATGTCAATATTTTAATAAAACACATAAATTGCTGACTAGAAGATTGTGCTGACTACACAATAATATATATAAAACAAGAGATGTGTTTGTCAGAAACACAATGCCCCCTAATGCGCCGCTTTTTTTAGACCTTTGACCTTGAAGGATGACCTTGACCTTTCACCACTCAAAATGTGCAGCTCCATGAGATACACATGCATGCCAAATATCAAGTTGATATGTTCAATATTCAAAAGTTATTGCAAAACTTTACTGTAAGGTTAAAGTTTTGGGACATAATGACAGACAGAAAGAAAGAAAGACAGACAGGCCAAAAACAATATACCCCCGATCTATCAATCCGGGGGCATAAAAAATAATAAGAACATCTAGAGTCAGTGGAGTGATAGTACTATCACTATAATACTGGTGCTACCTCCTGCTAAATCAACGTTCTGTTTGCGTTTGACATGTTACATAAGATTAGTGGTTGAGCCGGACTTAGGGTACGCAACGTCCGTGAAGCACAGTTTACACGTAGCTTTATCGGAAGGGTTACCATCCCGAAACCCAAAATACTGCCACACTTTTGATTTTAGCTTCTTAGGCGCATCTGATAATTTCAATTTGTTGGTCACAACTTTTTCAGCCATTTTGACGTTTTTTCCGAAAGTAAACCGTAACTCGCTTATTGAAGTAAAAAAGTAACCAATCGCGCATGTCGTAATTACAGGTAAAGACAAGAGGGCCATAATGACCCTTATCGCTCCACTGTTTTTTATGCGAAAAAAAAGTGCAATGCGCATGGGTTGAAATGTACTAAAGCATGTGACTTTTTCTTTCTATCCCTCGTCCCACTGGGCGCTTAAAAGTTGGAAGGGTGAGCTTTTTTATATATGGAAAAAGTTACTACCATGTTAACTTAACAGACTAAAACCCCGGGAATTGTTGCACAGGTCCTTTGGTTATAACGTAGGTACATGTATCTCGCCAAAAGATATTGTTGTTCTTTCTATTTCACATATTTTTAGATGCTGAAGATCAAATCTACGCATTTGATTTGAAACAGATTCACAAGACCAATAGGAATCAAAATGCCTTAACCCTTTACCAAACGACACATTTTGGACTTTCCCAATTTGAAAGAGGTTGCAGACGACAATTAAATTGTAATGGAATATGAAGGAAATGATCAGGTAGGGTAGAAATAATTGTGATAAAAGGAGAAATTGCTCATCTTGAGCAATTTCTCCTTTTATCACAATTATTGATAAAGTTGTCAGCTACAAACCCGTAAAATCCTGTTAGTGTTTGGTAAAGGGTTAATAATCTCTGGAACCTTCTAAGAGCCTTTCACACATTTATAACAAATACAATAGTAGCATCTTTCTTTGTAAAGAATCATCTCAAAATATAATTAACAACCCACACATCCCTAAGACCAACAGGCCTGAGAATATTATGATAATCTAAAGAGTATTTCTATATATTTATAAATGTATATAATTAAGTAATACATTTGACTTCTAAGATCAATTCATAACTTATTTTAAGAAGATTATAAAAAAGACATGAAATTAACATGTCATCCGAAATATTTTTATGCGGATATATGTTCACTTTCGACATATTTAAATAAAACCCGACATTTTCAGTTTATAAGAAAAACATTCATAACACTTTTTCTTACTTCAATTCCTTTGTAAGCAGTCACCATCTGATCTAAAATGACACTAAATGACAGGGTTTTATCTCATGTTTACAAGATGTTGTTGTTGTTGTTGTTGGTCACAGACACACGGCCGCAGTAATCTCCCCTGGTAAACGTCATATGTTCAGTTTTGTGACCCTCGGGGCAGGGTAAAATTTGAGCCCAGGGGAATAATTTGAACAAATTTGGTAGAGGACTATTAGATATCACTTATACACCAAATTTAGTAGCCGTAGGCTCTATAATTATGAACAAGGGGATTTTTAAAGTGTGCACAAAATAGGCCTTATATAAGCATATGTTCAATTTTGTGACCCCCCCCCCCCCCCGGGGCAGGGTCAAATTAGACCCCAGGGGCATAATTTGAAGAAACTTGGTAGAGGACTATAAGATGTCATTACATACCAAATTTGGTAGCCCTAGGCCCAATGATTATGGACCAGGACGAGAAGATTTTTAAAGTTTTCACAAAATAGGCCTTATATAAGCAAATGTTCAATTTTTTGACCCCCGGGGCAGGGTCAAATTTGACTCCAGGGGCATAATTTGAACAAATTTGAAAGAGGTTCACCCTATTGACATTCCTGAGAAATTTCATCAGAATTGGACCAGTAGTTTAGGAGAAGAAGATGTTTAAAGAAAAAGTTAACGCACGCACGGACGCATGCACGCACGACGGACACAGGACCATGACATAAGCCCCGCTGGCCTCTGGCTAGTGGAGCTAAAAAAAAAACTTTACCTTCCCGTATCAAATAGTCAGAGTACAGCGCGCTTTAAAATACGCATCTGTTTATATGTTTAAGAAATTTGAATCAAATCAAATTTGGTAGGGTTGGTAACGTTATCGAATTGACGCATTTAAAACCGATTTTCGGTGCATCGGATCGAATCGTTGCAGCTCTATTTAATTACACTCAGAGCTCTTAGTGTTTAAGTTTTTCACTTTTCAAAATGAATTATTATCAATTATTATAAATAGTATATTAAGCTTGTAGCAAATCGTACTAAGTTAACTGAGAGGATAAGCTCCCCTATGTTAAGCAATGGCAAACTTGATGTTAAACAAGACTATTTCCAAGCAATGAAAGTCTCCAATAGGCAGACATCTGTTGTTATGTGCAAGTGATATTAAATATGTTGCCATATCAACCAGAATCATTGACAAAGGAGGGGACTTATGTTTCACGTTCCATCAGTCAGTCTGTCCGACTAAGCTTGACAGTGCAAACCATAGTTCCCCTTTGGTCAAAACCGGCAGGGCACTTACAAAGCTTATACCTTTACTTTTCTTTATTAATATACTGCCCTTAAACAACAACAAAAACAACAAACAAGAGCTCTGTTGACTTGTCAAAGTATTGATGTAAATGTATTAAGATTTTCAGACAAAACAAGATTTGTTTCAGAAAAAACTTATGCCCTCTGATAGCTTATTTGCTTTGTTGTGACATTGGGTACCATTTTTTCCCCCAAGTCAAAAGTAAAACAAGGATATCAGTAAAACTGATTGATGCTCCCTGATGATGCTTTGTTGATATATGGGTAAAATGTGCAGAATAAAAGAGTGACCTTAAGAAAATTTATTATTAGCCTCAGTGACTTTGACCCCAGTAACCTCAAACCTCATCAAAAGGTAGAGGTCCATGCAAGGTACCTATAGATTCCAATTATGGAAGAGATCGGTAATATATTGAAGGCGCTATGAGAAACTGCAACCAAAGTGTGACTTTGAGAAAATGTTATTATTAGCCTCGGTGACCTTGACCCCAGTGACCTCAAACCTAATCAAAAGGTAGAGGTCCATGCAAGGTACCTATACATGCCAATTATGGAAGAGATCAGTAAAATGTTGATGGCGCTTTGAGAAACTGTAACAAAAAAGTGACGAAAACTCTATTATTAGCCTCCGTGACCTTGATCCCAGTGACGTCAAACCTCATCAAAAGATAGAGGTCCATGCAAGTTACCTACATGCCAAATATGTAAGAGATTGGTAAAATGTTGATTCTGAAGGCGCTATGAGAAACTATAACAAAAGTGTGACCGAAAATCTATTAAAAGCCTCGGTGACCATGACCCCAGTGACGTCGAACCTCATGAAAAGCTAGAGGTCCATGCAAGATACCTACATGTCAAATATGTAAAAGATCAGTAAAATATTGAATGTGCTATGAAAAACTGTAACAAAAGTGTGACGGAAAATGTATTATTATTAGTCCCTGTGACCTTGACCCAAGTGACGTCAAACCTCATCAAAAGGTAGAGGTCAATGCAAGGTACCTACATGCAAAATATCTAAGAGATCGGTAGAATATTGAAGGCACTATGACAAACTGTAAAAAAGTGTGACGAAAGGAAGTACGGAAGTACAAACTGGCAACTATATGCTCCGCAATATTTTAGTACGTGACAGACGGAATGACTGACAAACTCTGGGTCAAATAGTTCTTCAGTTATAGAGCGTAAACAAATTTTATAATACTTAATCTTTTGACCTTGAACTTTTACCCATTACAGTCCAAGAAACTGAAGTTTGGTTTTTATGAACATTTGAAGCTCTGTGGTAAATGGTGCAGAATCCTGCATTCTGGCATTTCCTGGGACATGATATCAATTTTTGTGGGCTGAACAGACGGAGAGGGCGAAAACAGTATGTCTCCCCCAGTCGGGGGGAGACATAATCACATAGACTGTCATCTCAGCAGTGTTCTAGAAACAACAAAAAATACAATCTGGGGCACAAATTTACATCCAAGTAAATATGCCTGTGACCTTTTTTTATCCGTTGTTATACACCAAGTGTGCCTACAGGCAAAAGCAAACTACATACCTCTGTCCAACAACATTTCTGGACCAAGGGCATAATGAATAACACTTACCTGCATCCAAATACCATCCAAAGACCCACTGGTTGCAAGCAGAGCATCATTTGTTATCCTGGTTCCTGCTGTAACTGTTTCAGCTATAGTTCGCGTTACTGCATTTGCACTGTCCCTGATGGTGACATCCGTACTTGTAGCCCCTGATGTGGTTTCAACCTCCACAGCGACTTCCTCACCCTGTGGTGGACGAGTATTTAGTGTGTTACAACTATCTATTGTCTAGAGCTGTAACGATTCACCCATCATTCGATTCGATTCGATTTCGATACCAAATGGTCCGATTCGATTATTTTCGATTCGATTCAAATTAAAATATTTGCTGCTTATTTTTCAAACTATTTCATGTTTGGTTTGTCCAGGGCCTGAGTTAATATATTTGGTATATGTTATTAACTTATAAAATTATTATTTTGTACATTTAATGTGTTAAATTTTTTAAATGAAATTTAAAAACGCAACATTGTTTTATAAGTAACACATTTATTGAACAAAACTTCGTTTTGAGTTATTCTTAAGTAACATAAAATGCACAATGTATCACATGTGTTTAACAGCAAAAAAAACAACAAAAAAACATGTAAGTATATAAACTACTTCCAGTTGACTTCTTAACAGAATGCACATAGTTTAGTAAACAAACCAACTGACAGGGGACATACCGGTGTGTAGAAATACCGAAATCCCCGTAATTACCAAAATCCCCAGAAATCCCCAATAATATTTATTATTTATCAAAATACTGCGGATACTAAGATAGAATATTGCAAAATACAATCATTTCACTGATGAAAAATTGTTTTTATCCATGTTTGGTAGTGAAAAACTAAAATATATACATAATATTTGGGATTCCGAGTATGAATCCATAGTGCATGTTTTCACAAGCACGATCAGGTACAGAAATCCCCGCTTTAAAGCTCTTCAAGTGTCAAAAAATCATCTGAGTGGCTTTTTGATATTAGAAAGAAGAGGTACAGACAAAAACTTAACAACAATATTCCACTTCTTTTGAAAAATATTGACTTGTAGCGGGGATTTCGGTAATTCTACATTCGCCCACAGAGTACCGAAATCCCCCATATTTACATCTGAAAGTATCAAAAATATCATTTGTATTCTTGGTTTTTGGCTTTGCTTGAATGTTTACGTGCAAAAAATAATATTAATCTTGGGAGGACGAGTGAATTTCCCTAAAGCTCTCGTCCTATAGGACGAGTGAAAAAACTGATGTTAAAATATGTATTTTCTGACCAGAAAAACTCGTTTTCATTAAATAAAATCATTTTCTTAAAGCATATCTATTCCGAAAGTAGAATGCGAATGAACCGGAAAGTGTAATTGTAAATTTCAAACAGCAGGTGCGCGTTGTTATGCGAGACTGTTTCCCCAAGTAAATATTGGCTTTTTGGTATATACTTTGAGCGTCCATGTTGACAGGGAACCATCCGACTGCATTCACTGTTAGTATTGATCTTTAAAGAATTTTTTAACCATGAAGTACAGTTTGAAACTAGTCTCAATTTCGTCGAAAAATTTCTGACATACGAGTGTTCTTTAAAGTTGGCGGGAGCAATGTTCAAACGTCCAAAACGGAAAGCACACGAGTCTTCATTTAGTCATTTTGTGTTCCTCATAAATAAAGTAGATCTAACTTATTTCACTGCTTAACATTTCTTTTGTGATCAGCTGGCATGAATAACTGAGTAAGCAGCATTTTAGCAGTGATATAGGAAACTGTATTAGTCATATCAGCAATCTTTATTTCACACATACTTTGAAGGACCAGTGCATGTGTTTGCAGGACGAGTGAAAATGTTATGCACTTGTCCTGCAGGACGAGTGCAGTTTAGAAATATGTTTGTCCCCTGAACTGACTGATTTCAACTTACGTCAACAAAACATGTTTTGCAAGTTTACTTTGCATCAGAACCTTCGCGAAACACGAAATGTTCCCATTCTTTTGATTTTAATTTTGACGGTGTGTCTTTCACATGGTTTAAGAAGCCATTTTACCGGCTTATGTAATGCTCAGCAAGTTCTTCTTTCATTCAGTGGATGCCATATTGGCTATTGACCAATCACAAGACGTATTATAAATGACAAGAAAGTTTAGACGAAGGATTTGGAAAGTAAGGTTTAAAATGCGGATTAATCGGGATTAATCGTTACAGCTCTACTATTGTCTACACAGTATTTCAAAAACTATACATGAAACCCAGCCACCTCTTAGAGGTATAGATTTAATTATTTACTGTTAATGCTACTGAGAAGTGAAATATGTAAATACCAAATAATACTTCTGTATAAGGTTATTGGTTGAATAAAATCTGAACAGAAGTGAAGGTGAAGAAGAATATTTCAAATGCTTTTATAAAATTGAATTCAGCCAAAATCAAGCAACCATTTTATGGAAAAGCTATGGCCAAATGTGCTAAGACATCAATTACAGTTTATTCCCGATATTTTGTAAAAAATATGCAAATTGTGGGAAATTTTCATAATGAGGAACAGTTACATGTGTAAGTAAATAGGAAAATCATAAGGAAACATTATATACTGAAGACAAAAATTATCAAACAGCAAATTTCCGAAAACAAAAACTAGCCTAGGCTACAGATCATTTACTTGTATCCATGTTTGGTCATCAGTGTTTTTTTTTCACAATTTTGGGAATGGGGCCGGGTCCCTTTAGATTGGGAAAATTTGCGGCGTTTGGACTAAAATTGGGAAATTAGTGTTGTTGTTGTTTTGCTAAAATATGATTCATAATTGAGGATACAAGTGTGTCCAGTATTATATTTACTAAGGTTGATCTTATATGGATGGGAGATGAAAAAAATATCGAGATATAAAAAAAAATAATTTTGGAAACCTTCTATGGGAATTTTAACTCCCATTTGGGAAAAATATATACTTTTTTCCATTGGGAATGGGTCCGCTTACCGGACCCGATTTTGAAAATAAAAAACACTGGTCATAAATTCATTTATTGGGTAACACAAAGAAGAAGAAAATCTGAAGAACTGTCGCCCATCAAACTATTTTTACAAAATCAATGAGAATGGGTTTTACTTACCTCATTGATAACTTCATCTACAGCACTGAAATATGATTGTGGAAGGTGATTGTCAACAACATGTGTTGCAGTGTTCCAGCTATAGGACGCCCTAACAGTATCCTCATTTGATGCCTTGGTCAAGCCTTCTTCAATGCACAATTCGACATGCTTTCTGAGGTTGTTAATTGGAAACTCATTATTACAGAATGAACATTGTTCTTTAATTTGATTGCCAGAATCCTCTTCTGGTACAAGAGGCAAGTCCTTTTGAATTGGTCTAATGTACATTTTGGCCTGGCTGCCAACATTGGTTTTTAAGGAGGTTGCATCCCATCTGCATTCTAACTTTTCAAATTGTCTACAATTGCTCTGACACCTCAGCAGTTCAAATCCACCTGCTCCAGACAAAATTTCAAATTCAACCATCAACTTATCATGAACAGTAGTTTCTGAGTCTGTGAGATAGAATTGAATGGATTTTTTCCCCAACCCAGATCTTTGTAAATTCACTTTTTCAGATGACGATGGCACCTTAAATGCGTTTTTGTTGGCAAGACAAACAAACTGCCCAGTCCATGTTCTTGCCTTCCTTTTAGGGCCACTTGACAGGGTAGTTGCTCGCTGAAATCTTGTTCTACTCGGTCGGAACAGTGATGCAGCTATTTCTGTAAATAAAGTTCAGCTCATCACGACTTGTTTTTTTACATTAATTTGTAACTTTTTATTAAATTTAAAAAGACGGAATAATATAGTATGATTAAATCATTTTATTTTTTATATATGATACTTATAATTAAATGATAATAAAATAATCTTTGAAGCAAACAAAAATGCAGAATGATTAAAAAATATTATTTATGTTACATAAATTCCCCAATTTTTAGCCTTTATCAAAAGTTTTTTACATCGCGAAAATTCACAATTTGTCACTTTTGGGGATAATAAGTTTTATTGATACAGGACCTGTTTCAAATTTAGCGTGGAAAAAACATGATGATTTAATTAACAGTGCTTGCATTAATAATTTGGAGATCGATATATACAGGGCTTTTTTCATAGGTTAACTTTGGGATGGGGCCTTTTGTCCTTAGCTTGGGGAAAAATAGTGCAGTATTTTTGCAAAAGTGGATGATAAAACTTGATGTTAATTTGATTTTTGGGGAAAACTGCATGTATTTAAATTATGTTCCAGAGGGGAAGGCACCTGTAAAACACTATGCTCCCCCCCCGGTAGGTATTTGACCTTGAAGGATGACCTTGACCTTTCACTACTCAAAATGTGCAGCTCCATGAGATACACATGCGTGCCAAATTTCAAATGGCTACATGTATCTTAAATATTGCAAAAGTTATGGCCAATGTCAAAGTTTGATGCAAACTAACAAACCAATCAACAGACAGGGCAAAAACATTATGTTCCCCAGTATAGACTGGGAGACATAAATAAAGCCCTGATAGTATTATAGAGGCCTTAAATAGAGCTTATCTGAACAGTTTTCCTTTTTAAAATTGGTCAAGAAATACTGTCATGAACATTTTACTTGGTGCCCAATCACACAGACGCATTCACTGGACAACATCTGAATGCATTTTCTGTAATGTCTGTAGTAGGTTAACAAAGTCTTAGTTGTATATCTTTTACACATAGACATGGAGGCTTCTAGAGTTTGTGCGTATGTGCCGAAATACTGAAAATTGAAGCCCTTAGTAATTAATTAGGCTACTTTGGGACATATAAGAAGACGATCATGCGATGAAAACTTGTTAAGATATACAAAATTGACCAGTTTATAAATAAATTAATTGTTTTATTATTTATATATTATTATACGAAAATGAATGAAAAAATGTTAATGTGTCAGATAATGGGCCTGGATAACATACTGGCGTTTAGTTTACGCCAAATTTCTGAATGAAATATTGATTATACTTCAGGTAAATGGACTTATCAACGGTTTTCAGTGAAAGAAAGGACTTTTATAACAAAATAGTAACATTATGTAGAATTACATTTTGTGTCCGAAAACTGTTTCACTTCTGCAAAAAATTCATTATGCGTAATTTGGGTAACCCATTCCGGGCCTCATAAAAATAATAATCGATATATAGAACTCATCAAGATTTCTAAAATGTGTATGACAAGCTGATTATGTGTGAGTAACAACCGATTTTTGAAGAGTTAGTGTATAAAAAAAAACATTTTCAAATATAACTGCATTTTTTTCCTGAAAACTGTTTGCATGAAAGAATACATTAAATAGATGTATATTTTATGTAACTATGATGAAGTAATAGTATTTTTATGCCCCCAGATCGGATGATTGGGGGTATATTGTTTTTGGCCTGTCTGTCTGTCATTGTATGTGTGTGTCTGTCCCAAAACTTTAACCTTGCTCATAAAATGAAAACTCTTGGGTTTTTGTTCTTTAAACTTCAGATGTGCATGCATCTCATTGAGATCTACTATCAAACATGGTTTGAGGTCACTAGGTCAAAGGTCAAGGTCACTGTTACCTTTACATTCAAAATATAAACTTGTTTCTAAAATAGCTGCCGTGGGCCTTCAAAGCGCAGTAGGGGGCATTGTGTTTCACAAAAACAGCTCTTTTTTTTTTGCTAAGTAAGGTTTATCAGGTATGTATAATTATTTTAATAAATACATGCCTGGTCTATAAAGACATAAAAAATAATTAAGGCACCAGCAAAAACTTGACATCTTCAAAACATATCAGATCAACTGTGTAAATTGGCCGAAAGCCTAAAATGATTGCAAGTTACAGATCTGTACAGTATAATCACCATATTTTTCATCACTTGATTGCTTGATCAAAAAGTGACAAGACACTTATTAGGTTCAGGTTAGGAAATGACCAACAAATTTCAATTGGAACACAAAAATACAAGTAAAATGCTTGTGAAATGAGGAAATAATGGCAAAAACATCCAGTTACAAATGTTATTGTTATGAAATTACCAGTTCCAATTGATAGCCTAAGGGTACCAATTAATAAATTATCAAACAATTTTTCACCATTTTTATAAATTATCAAACTCTTTCAAGTTTTTGGAAATTATTTACACTGACAGGGTTCATACAGATTTTCTCTAATGAAATTCAAGTACTTTTAAAGCACGTTTCAAGGGGAAAAAATCCAAATTCAAGCACTTTTTTAGTCCTCTCTACTGAAAACTGTATATTATTCTGTGTCCAATACTCACAACATTTTCGCTAAATTGGTCTCTTTTTGTTTAACATTCTATGTGACTAACAACAGTATGCACTACCCTGCTACAGTAACAACTGTTTAATCAGAAGTAAGATATTTCATTATGATATAGTAATTGACCAAAGGCATTACACATATCAAAACAAAACCTGTTCTTTTTATTGAATATGTATTCTAAATGTTCATAACAGATATTCCAGTGGTATTATATTAATATAGCTGCTACAAAGTGTTAAAGACAATTATACTTCTGCTACAAATTAATTATGAAGAAAAAATAGAAAACAAAAAATATGCAGAATCTCGCAACTGCCTTTAATTAAGTTCAACCATATATAAAATGCCATGTATGCATTGAAGCTTGTAAAAAGTAAGTAATTTTCTACAGTAGGTACACATGTACACAGTACATGTAAAATCTGTTATAGATTAAATAGTGTATATGTTCAGACTGCACTCATTTAAACAGATTGCAGTTTCTTCACAGCATCATCTAATTTATTTGACAATGAGTCAAGAGCAACTTTTTTGTCAGTGTCTTTTGTCTTTTGCAGTACACAGTCTTCACGCTAAATATTTTAGCCAAATAGCCCTTCGGGCTAATCAGATGGAATTTTGAATAGCCCGAAGACATGTTCAATAGCCCGAAGAGGTCAATATGAATGTTATGACTTTTTGGGCCAGGAACACCAAACTATTTATTAACAATCAGAAAATCTACTTCCATTAGTAAAAACAGATGCATGTGATTACAATAATAAGTAATACAGTAAGGGTAATCAGTTTCCTTTTGAAATGCATTTTATACACAATGCACCAGATAATTATGCTGTTTATTTTTACTTTATTATTACACATGTTCTCATTCAATGCCCAAGATAATTATTTTGAAAATAGGGTTTGCACCCATTGATTTTAAAAAATAGGGTGATTTCATTCTTGAAATAGGGTGAATTGACTTATAAAAATACATACCTTAAAATTATTTTGCTTTACTTCTGTTTAAGCTGCACACTTGTATTGATTCAGTAAAACTGTAAACTATCATAATTAACTTTAATAAACAGATGTTTCATAATATCTTGTTCCATTGAAAATGTCCATAATATAAACTTTAAAATAAAAAAATGATAACACGGATGATTCGGCACTTATTGGCTCTTGCTATCTTGGTTCGAAAAAGTTTGCGATCGACTGATATTTTGTTCGCGCAGGTCTTTCGACCACTCTTGGACATTTTTATTAGGCATCGTAATGGAAAGTACAGACGCTTTACAAATACATGCACAATGAACAACAGATTAGATTGAAAATGAAGTATGTCATCGTAAATAATTTGGTCAGACCCTTTATTTAACTATGAAATCTAGTCCGCAAAGCGTTTGAATAACTGTGACTGTTTTCCTGTTCTGTAATCCAGGCGCTTGCTAAATGAAAGCGTCGCCGCGTTACGATAATAATTCCAAAGAAAAAATACCGAAAATGAGTAAAGCATTTGATTGAACTGGGTCATGCGAGTTGTGTATCGTGTTATTTCTTAAAGGTTGACCCAGCATTTGTAAAAATATTGCAAGACATATACATTTCCAGAAAGGAAATTTATTTCTGCGTTGAATACATGTTGTTTTTTTACTAAGAAAGTGACGCCGATATTCGGCGTCTTCCCCTACCAGATTTTTTCCCCTAAAAATACAATTTTCCCTCCAAAAATATAATTTTTCAGCAAAATATAATATTTTACCCTCAAAGAATTTTTTTTTCTTTTAGGAAGTCGACACTTATCCAATTTGTACCATGTACAACGATCTCGCTCTCTCTCCCGACGAACACTCAAATCCGGGAATACCAGTGATTCTAAATAAAGCTCTTAAATTACGTCATGGAAACCGGGCAACTAATCGTCTTAATCATGTGACTAGTTTACTGGATTCCGTTCTTGCGCGAGAAGGGTGTTTCGTCAATTAATTACCGGAAACCAGTCGAATTTTCATCCTGGTTATGTGAAAGCCAAGATATAAACGTTAAAACAGAAAAAAGTATCACAATTGGCGTTCATACACAAACAAAATAAAACCTTCGGACTCGGAAAATATTAATTGAGTCGACGCATTTTTTAAGAATGAATCATCAATAACCGTTGAAGCCCAGCAGGATTCGGAGGTACATGTAATCAACATCGAACATTGTGAAAGTGAAAGTACACAATCGGCAGCTGCCGCACCTTTCCCTTCCAATTCTATAGCAGATCTAAATCATCTACCCATTCATCATGAAATTGAAATCTCGATATTGACATCATCCCCCGGCCCCAGTTGAAAACATGTCCCATTATTATATCTACCCCTGCATCTTTATTTAGGACTTTGACTTAAATATCATACTTGTTCATGTGTTTAAGAACAAAAAGGTCAGAGACATGCCTCTTTTTCTAAAAAAAAACCTGAAGTCTGTAGGTGAGTTATAGACATTGAAATGAACAGTTTTTATTTTTCCCCAAATATGTCTCTTTCGCGCTCTATTTTCCCCTTTTACCCAGCGTCCAGCGTCTTCCCCTTTTTAAAAAAAACCCTGGAATAAGACCGAGATCGTGAAAATCGCTGCACAATTGATGAAGATATGGCTGTTCAAAGCGATGCACCCCGTTTTGGGGTGATTTTGAGTTGCATACCTTGTTATATATATATATATATTTGATAGTGAAAAAAAAAATTCCATAAAAGTTAATTTTTCGTTATAATATGATTATTTATCATTGAAAATGATGTTTTCACTAATTAATATCATAGCCACACGCTAACCACCTGTGCCCAAAATAAGCAATTTTTAAGCATTTTAAAGTTTTTATATGCAAATAAGCACTTTTTAAGCACTCCACAGCCTTTATAATCACTTTTCAAGGAGAACATTGAAATTAAAGCACTTTCATAGGGTTCTCAGCTTTTTGTATGAACAAAATTCCCTGATTTTCCCTGATACAATGTATTAAAAATTCTGGTTTTTTAACTGAAATCAAAGATATTCATCATAATGAAGGTTATCATTAAAATAATTGTAATCAAAAAATATTCTTTCATTATTTCACTCTTCTCTTAGTTAAATTTGTTTGATCAGTGTTTAGATATAAATGATCAAATTACCAGATACTTTTTTACACATCATATACCTAAAGAATCAATTCCTTGTTTTTCAATCATTATTTAGCATATCTCAATATATAAGGATATAAATGATAAATAAACCACATGAATTTAGTTCATATTTTCTAATCAATATTACACGGGTGAATGAATATGAGCAGGGGGGAATCGATAATCAAACAGGGGCTAATCGATAATCAACTAGAAATGGCGCGATCAATACGTTTCCCCACGCCGCAGCTTTTGACCCAGGGGTAAGATCAAAATTACAAATAGTGCACTGTCACACAAATGCTCACAGGCTAGCTACCATGTGTGTAAAACTTCAAGGTTAAAGTGGTAATAGTGTAGGAGGAGATAGTGCAGTCAAATGATTATCCAAACTAAGCAAACTTTTAAAGGACAGTAGGTCCTGTTAAATGGTTAAAAAAACAGGACCTCTTCTTTTTTACAGGACCTACTGGCGACAGAATATAATAGTTAAATAACTTGGTATCATTGCTGGGATCAAGGTGTTTATGATATAAAATGATAAATGATTAAAAAGCTATTAATTTCAAGGTCACACATTTGTATCTGATGTTAAATAATAATACACGCCATACATGGTACTAGTCTTGTTAAGTTAAAAAATATTTTTTTTAAATGTTCAAAGAATGTTAACAGTAAATATAAACGGGAATCGCTCATTTGTAATATCTTAAGAACATGTTCCAACCAAAGTAGCTGATACTTGTTTACCTAAGCTACGCTTAGCGCGCATGTCAGATATGAGTCTGGTCAATACGGCCTAAACCGACAACAGCCTCAATAAATGACAACCAGCCTTTTTCACGCATGGACATTGACAGCCAAGATAATTACGGTTCAAATAACAATGATCATTATTATACATTACTATTGCTATTACAACCACATAAATTGATATCTGTATCATTTAAATTTTATTAATCAGGTTTATGATTATCTTGTTTTAAAAGCGACTAGGCCGTCATGGATTCGACCGTCCTGACCCACATTCGTAAGATGCATAAAAATGGACCAATCAAATGTCCTCGGAAAATTCTGTCAGCAGAAAGAGCGTAAGTACGGTAAAGCATGTGTATAAAGACGCTATCACTATTTTTGCATCTCAGGAAACTTTCAGAGCCGTAAACAAACCTATACAAACCAAATTATTGGTTCTCTTTTTTTTTACCAGACAATCGGTCCTGTATATTTGACCGACAGGCCGGACCTTACAAAATTTTACAGGACATAACCTTCGGTCCGGCCATATTTGGCTGAGACTGGATAGTGGCCAGGACTGACGGACAGATTGCATAGATAACCACATAATCCCCTGCCCTAATCGGAGAGTGGGGATAAATAGGGACGAGTATATAAGGGGCGAATTGTTATATTACCTTGTATATTAAAAAAATGGTAATGTATATTTAATTTAGAGACAAGTCAAGGTCAGAAAGTGATGACATTTTCCACCGAAAATGCTTTGAATCAAAGTTTAATAGTTTAATAGCATCAGTCCAAACGTAAATTGTTATCTCAATCGTCAATGTCCTCGACGAACTACATATATTCTGACAATAGCATGACCAGTTATCAGTCGAACAGGTTCAAACTCCGAGTCTAAATAGATATCTACTAATTTCTTTAATTTTTGGGCAATAACACATGTTTAAAACAATGGCAACACAGGAAACTTACCTTAATGGGCAAAATTACTGTCTTTAAAACTTTTGCGTTGCCAAAATTAATCTACCCATTTTCAGTTTTACCGAACCCATCGAGCTCAATACTGAATAGTATAACAAACAGTATATTTAACTTTATATGGGACAACAAGCCGGACAAAATTAAAAGAAAAACTTTATATAAAAAGTATGAAAGTGGTGGTTTAAACCTTACAAACATTAATAAATTCTTAACTTCAATAAAAAGTAGCTGGATAAAAAGATATTTAGACTCAGAAAACTGTGGTAAATGGAAACTTTTATGGGACTTGATATTAAATAAATATGGAAACGAACTAATTTTTGAAAGCGAACTTAGTGAAAAAACTATAACAGAAATAAGCGGAGGTAACACTTTTTTCCACGACGTTATTACATCGTGGTCTGCAGCAAATACAATATACAAGTCACGACATTCACAAAAACGCATCAAAAAGGAAATAATATGGAATAACAAGTCAATAACAGCAAACGGAAAAACATTATTTTATCGCGATTGGTATGACAGAGGGATAAAATACGTATATCAACTTTTTGACTTTAGAAATAAAACCATGTATAATTTTGAAAACATTAAATACCTCTACGACATCAATAACAATGATTTTATGAAATTCAATACCCTAATCACATCAATCCCAAAAGAATATAAAACTGAAGAAAGCATTCATGACCTCGATATCAATCAACCAGACGAAACGTTGTCAAAAGCAATAATCAAAACAAAATATCCTAATAAATTCATATACAATATTCAGTTACAAAACGAGGACAATGACATTCTTGAAAACAAATGGAACACGAATTTTACCGATATAGACTCAACCACTTGGAAAAAAATCCATATTGTTCCCCACATTTCAACCATCGACATGTCTTTACGCAGCTTTCAATATAAATTTATCATGCGAATCGTCCCCACAAACACATATCTTTTTAAATGCAAACTAAGCAACAGCACATTATGTGATTTCTGTCAATCACATATTGAAACAATAGACCACTTATTTTGGGAGTGTCAACACATTCAAATAATATGGAAAAAGATTGAAACGTTTCTTGCCAGTCAAAACATATTAATTGAAATAAATAAAACTCATGCTTTCTTTGGATGCACTGAGAAAAAACTACACTCTGATGTTTTTAACTTTATTGTGATACTATTAAAATCTTTTATATTTAAAATGAAATACAAAAAATGCATACCAACCTTTCCTCACTTTATTGAATACCTAAATACGAGAATAAAAATTGAATCTGAGATTGCCCTTGTAAAAAATAAATATGAACAACACCAAAAAAAATGGATTCAATTTAGGTGAATCATACATTCTACAAACCACAAATAATGCTACCCAGACAAATTTTATGGCAAAACAATTTAATAAAAAAAAAAAAAAATCCTTCTAAAAACAATAACAAATACTTACAACAATTCCATTGAAACAAATCTTGTTGTAAAATATTTTCTTTACTTTTTCTAGATATAAAACCTCTATGTTTAGTAAACATAAATTATTAGTTTTATGTTTTTGCTATAAATCACAAAGCTCTTTATCTAACATTGGCAATGTAAACAATTTTTAAAATATAATCACGCATACGCTAAATATTTGATATGTTATAGTTCAAAATGTACATTATTATCATACACTTTCTTATGTTTTTCCGTATTCTAGTAATTATGGATGTAAACTACAATGTAAAGAAATGTGAAAAATAAATGAGAAAAAAAATATTTTGGGGCAATAATTGTTCTTACCTTCCGTGGATTTGGATTGGTTTGCTTGGCCTTGGGTGTTACTTTTTCGAATCCGCTCACGAAATCGCACTCTTTACCCTATTGTCGTGAGTCCCAGCCTTATTAAATCCGAATCTGAAAGAGACTCACAAATGAGTAAACTGTCTACATTTTCATTTTCAAAATTGCGTTTATATAAGGTCATGTTTAACTCACGCAGATCGTCTGTGAGTGTGGGACTCAAGTCCGCCATCTTTAAAAAGTTTTTAAAAAGTTCGCGTCACATGTGTTTCACATTTGCGGGAAAATAACGTCATCCGGTGTCACGTATAAATGTTCCTACAAAGACCTATCCACAAAACGAAAAGGCGTAACTACCAAGCATAAAGTCGTTTCTATCAAACGTAACGATGTAACCAGTGCACGTAATGGCGAAAGTACTGAGTACAATGGAATTTGCACAGCACGAAATTTTAAAACCACAATGCGTAATCATATAACTACAGCACACAATGATAAATGTACCGAACGTTAATCTATGTGGACAGAACATAATGTTACTACTGCGCACAATGCTGTTACTACTGCGTATAATGATAAATATACCAAACGTAAAACTATTTGGAAAGAACGTAATGACGAATGTACCGAACGTAAAGACGTTTGCACAGCGCATAATGCTAATACTACTGCACATAATGTCGACTGTACCGAACGGAAAGAAGTTTGCACAGCACGTAATGTTGTTACTACTGCACATAATGAAGTAACTGCTGCACGTAATGACGAATGTACCGAACGTAAAGACGGTTGCACAGCGCATAATGATAAAACTACTGCACATAATGTTGAATGTACCGAACGTAAAGAAGTTTGCACAGCATGTATTGTTGTTACTACTGCACATAATGATGTAACTGCTGCACGTAATGACGAATGTACCGAACGTTAAGAAGTTTGCACAGCGCATAATGATAAAACTACTACACATAATGACGAATGTACCGAACGGAAAGAAGTTTGCACAGCACGAAATGTTGTTACTACTGCACTTAATGATGTAACTGCTGCACGTAATGACGAATGTACCGAACGTAAAGACGTTTGCACAGCGCATAATGATAAAAATACTACACATAATGAGTCGTGACGAATGTACCGAACGGAAAGAAGTTTACATAGCACGTAATGTTGTTACTACTGCACATAATGATGTAACTGCTGCACGTAATGACAAATGTATCGAACGTAAAGACGTTTGCACTGCGCATAATGATAAAACTACTACACATAATGTTGAATGTACAGAACGTCAAGAAGTTTGGACAGAACATAATGTTGTTACTACTTCGCGTAATGCTTTAACTACTGCCAATAATGACGAATGTACCGAACGTAAAGAAAATTGCACAAAGCATAATGTATATTCCACTTAAAATAATGGTTAAAGTACTGCAAACAACGACAACAGTCATATGAAGTCAGTAATGGCGTTCCATAAATTTCCACTTAAAACGTTCACCATTATGAACAGTAGCAATATCAGGTCTTCAACATTTTTTTATCTTCATTTAATATTTTTGGTTTGCATATTGGTACTTTAAAATTACCACATTTCAGTTTGTATGCGAATCAATAAGTGGAAAAAAGTTTGACTTTTACTTAAATTAAAGTTTGTTTTCAAAGGATCACATACATCTATGCAAGTATATCGTAACTTAAAACCTTTAAATGTACTTACCGAGCTTTGTTAATTTCGTTTTCCTATAACAATGCCTACTTGTTATAAATTTAAAGTACGAGCACTTTCTCCAAGCATTAAGCTCACCTTATAACAGAGCATTACGTCACTGTTATATATATATATATATATATATATATTTATTTATTTATTTATTTATTTATTTATTTATTTATTTATTTATTTATTTATATACAGCTAAATCAACAAAAGAAACATGTTGACACTAAAACGTATTACATGTATCACCCAAATGGTAACAATAAGCCCCCGTATTTTTAAGGTATTAAATGCAGATGCTCATTAAGTTATCATTCACACATCTAACTTTATACAAAATATTAATTCCCACAAATTTTGAACTCTTATTGATAGATTATATCTTAAAAAATACTAGTATACTCAACACAACAACACGTTATTATCCTATTGTTTTGTAAAATACCAGACTCAACAAGAATTAAAAAAATAAATATTGTATTATTAGACTCAACTGATATATTACAAAACAATTGGGCAGTAAATTCATGTCATGTATATAAATAAATTATGAACAGGTACATAATGATACGACACTAATTAAAATACGGTCTGAAGTCGCAATTACAATGTTACAAAACCAAATCAAATGTCAATCAGTTCTTTTGATCATATGTTACGAACCTCCGTCGAGCAAAACATTCCGATGATACTTTCGTATGTCAGACACACAATTTAGAACGAAATAGTTATACAATTGAAACAATTTGCTGCAACATTTTCGTATATTCTTGTTCAGGGATACATGCTTTTATAAAGAAGTTTAAACAACCCAGCAGATTATTGAATTAAAATGCCTGTACGTTCTCGATTTAAACAATGGTGAGTTAAAGATGCCTTTTCACGTTTTGATATATTGCCAAAATTTAACAAAAAGTGTTTCAGATTCGCAAATTTTTGTTGAAGTTATGATATTTTTGAGGAAACAGTAATCATGCTCTAAAAAATATCCATTTTATGCATCATTTGACGATTTAAAAACCTGAATATTATATAGCGTTGTAACGCGAAACGATTGAAAAATCTGGAGAGTCCTGTTAATGTCGTTATATATTGTGATATTGTATATTGTGATACTATGAGGATTGCTTACATAAAATGTAAATTACATCACTCATTGTATGAGCACGGATGGCCGAGTGGTCTAAACGGTAGATTTTTATTCCAGAGGTCAGTGGTTCGAGCCCAGTCTAGCGGTACTTTTTTTCTTTCTTTAATTTTATGTTTGTTTTGTTACTGGAGCTTTTTAGATCCAGTGTTTAAATGTATCAATAAAAGGCATTTAATGACAAACTTCAATACATGCCGATATATGTAAAAGGGTTCATTTAATATAGTAACTGTAATAAAATGTAAACACGTATTGGATTTTACGAATCTTTGCACACGGAGTCATTATATGGATAGAAATGTAGTATTATCATTTTAATTAATTTAACAAACGCGAGTTCTCTTTTATATTGCCTTGCCATTCCCTGTTTAGCATGCCTATTGGTTTAGTCAACAAAGGTCAAAAGCACCTTCCTAGGTAGCTGTTTCAAAAACACCCGCTTCATATGAGCTTTACGCTTTATGGATACATGACGAGTTTACCATATACAATACAGACTCATCAATTTAACACCTAATAAAACTAAATTCTCGGTTAAAAGTACACACCTGTAAACAAAGTTTCGTAGAGTATACCGTAATCAACTAGTATGACGATTTCATGGTAAACAGCAGAATGCTGGTTTTTGTTGTTCTCTTTTTTTTCCAATAATAAAGTTTTGCAACATGAACAAAATCATATATAAAAGACAGCCTCTTGCTGCAAAGAGCTACGTTTTTGTTTATAATACGCATTTTTTGAATAGGAAATATGTACAACAGCATAGTGAAAATACTACCGTTAACAGCAGGAAATCATTTACAGATTGTACTCATCTTCATCTGTTGATGCTATTTCTTTAAAAGAAACATTTAAGTGAATTGACATATTAATATTTTTTATTCTTAAATATCAGCGGTCATCATGTTCCACCTAGTATGATTACAATTGATCACAAATTCTAATTTCCCATCCTGCATTTAGCGGTTATGAGATTGCATCTGTAGATAGATTAATGAACTAACGAAACAACGTTCATACTGATGCACATCCAGATCCCTTAATTAAACCTACTGAATTGCAGTAGTGAAACTGTAAATTGTTTTATTAAATGCATAATGATTATCAAACCCATGATAATACGTAGCTTTAAATAACACTATTGTGATTAGATTAGATGCAACATACTTGGGACAATATGAGATACTCTCGGCTAAATCATTTATGAATATAGTTATTGCTAGATAACGTACCACGTCAAGTCAAAACGAAAGTGAGTGACACTAAAGGTGGATGTTTTCATATTGTAAGAAATAGTCTTGTTTATTTTTCATTATAAGATCGACTTACTACATGTAAAATAATCGATTTATTGTAATCCGTTTTTGAGTCAGCATGTACAAAAATCGTTTGCTTTCTAGTTATGCGGTAGAGTTTGTTTTTCAAAAATTATTACTGGTATCCGCGTTCAATTCTTGTTGACATCACGGTTTAGAATTCTGTTTTTGTATATCATATGCGATATATACGCCACATAGTAAATGATGATTTAGCATGTGCGATCTGAGTCGTTATGTATTTACAGCCTAGAAGCAGAAAGTACTCTTCTCGTTCTTATGAAACAGTTTGCTAATGTTTGTAGTTAAGGTCGGCGTTCAACAAGAATTATATAGTGTAGCTTATTTATCTAATTTAAACTTAGTTCATGCCATCACGGTCATAATTAAATCTTAGAGAGACAGTTTACTTTCAGACATAAGAATAGTCAAGCACAGTATCGTGGGACTGCTTTTGATAACCGTAAACTTTAGTATAATGAAAAAAAAACGGAATACCATATCCAATTTACGATGTTTGGAAAATACGATGTTTTCTACAAGCGCATCTTTTGGAGACTTTTCTAACGCAACACTTTTCAAACTTGAATATCTCAGTAAGGAGATCAGATTTTGATTTAAAATGTAATCATGTTACTATATTCTTTGTAAGATAGCTATACAATCATTCATCCTATGCAATCGTGCGCTTTTGCACGTGGGGAAGATGTGTTTTTTTTCTTTTTGCACTTGCAAATGGTAAAACACGATATAATTATAATTTTATTTAAATTTCTTCGTTTAAGCTGGGCTGATACATCAAGAAAACATAAACTTAAAAATCAAAATTTCCTGTATAAAAGTTCAACAGCGCAACCGCGCAATCCGCCTGTTGCAGGATACCTTCCTCACTTGCTGAAGCATCTGATCGTTACAGATGAACGATTTTATCGTTTGATTGCACATATTGTAATATATTGATCACATATACACGTTTAAATATAAATATTTACCCAAAACTGACATATTTAAATTAGAAAAGTCATCATGTGTAGTACAACGCTATTTAATTCCAATTTCATTTCTATTTCGTCAATCTAGGTGGGTTTTTACACCACAAAAACATAACAATAACTAAATAAAATATGACTCGTATGAATATTCAGGACCGCAATGTTGCAATCCCATCGGCCATTAAGAAGTGAAATGTTTAATATTTTATTGTTGATCAAATTCGATTAAATTAACATAAAGTATAAGATATGTGTTGAATTAGTCTAAGTCAAAATTTCAACAAAATCCGTTTTACAACAAGGGAGCTATATTGATATGATTACGTATTGAGTTAAAAAATGTCTCCAAATGTACATTGTAGATTCTTCAGCTTGCATTTGCCCTCTTTGAAACAAGAAATATGTTCGGGTTTATGAACAAGTCTATCAAAGGCGACTGGGTGAAGCTTGAACAAATGGCTTGCCCTGCGGCGGGATGTTTATCCAAGTAAGTGTACATTTTAATTTGAGATCACCTGATCACGAAATGCTCAAGATAAGGTATTTTGATAAGTCTATGTCCGGCCTTTGTTGTTAGTATTTCGTGCGGTAAACGTCGTACCATGTGCTTTGTGTGTTGTTAAATTTTAGCATGCTCGCACCTAACAGTCCACAGTTTATACCAATATCGAAGAATCGTAATCAGGATGAGTATATTTTCTAAGCTAAGTCTGAATTTGGGTTAAGCATAATTCGAATCTTAATATTAACGCTGTTATGTTTTCAGATTCTGTTTGAATAGATATATTTTATAAAAATTGTTTCAGAAGCTTGTCTTGTTAGCGATTAATTTTATGATATATGTAAGGTTCGGCTGGACCTGAAAGTGGTTAAAAATTACAATGCTGTGCCCTGACCGCTCCGAGGAATCAGTCCCGGTTGTTATCAATGTTTGGGGTTTCTTTGTTCCTTTTCTTTCCAATGAATTTTCTTGTGTGGTTGTTTTCATTTGCTGCATGCATAATTCTTCAAAGTACGACGACTAAGTGCACAAGATCATAGCTCTGCATAATCACTTCTATTTAAGCAGCACTGCTGTTGTTTTCCCGATTGGGCGTATTAGTTATACCTATGCTCTGCATAATCACTTCTATTTAAGCAGCACTGCTGTTGTTTTGCCCCGATTGGGCGTATGAGTTATACCTATATGTATGTATATATATATATATATATATATATATATATATATATATATATATATATATATATATATATATATATATATATATATATATACACACACATTAATGCATGTTTTCTGTTGTTATTTTATCGTTTGTATTTTTTTTTTCGATGCGTATTGCTGATAGGTAAACTTTGAACAAATGTGTATGGAAATAATGCAGAGATTGTTTAGATGCTTGTAAAAATACATTAGAGATACTAACAGTTGTTTTTACAAGTAAGTGCAGAAAATATGTATGTTGATGGTAAACATAAGAAAGCATGTGTATCATGTAACAATCTTTCTTTTTGGATACAAAATCGGCACTGTGTGCATACTTTTCGGTGTTAGTAGTGCCCATGCTTTTGCGGTAATAAACACTATTTAGCATGAACCCTGCTGCTTCCCAGTATTTGTTTTTATTGTTTTGCTTCAGAGCTTGTAGGCTTGGAAATATTATTTTATTTCAAAAAATTATAGTTAGGTTCCAAATACAATCTTAAGTGAATGTGTGAAAAAGGTTTTGAAATTTACTAGATTAATTAACCTTAATACATAAACAAAATGTTATATGGCTGTGAGGGACATGTGTTTGGGTAAGAAATCGAATTATTGTAAGTTATTTTTAACTAAGCAATGTCATGAACAAATTTTGCATGGTATGGACAATCTCAAATACATAAATTGACCGACGCGATTTTGTTGTCACGTTACCGTCTGCCATTACAGAAGTGAAATGTCTAGGAGTCTGATTATCGATTAGCACTCCAGAAATGTACAAACTTTTGTGGATCTCGAATAAGAAGTAAACATAACCGCATCAACTTCAAAAATCAGCCTGCAAGTATTTTTACTTGAACACCGTAAATCTACCAACATTGTTCGCCAATGATCGCAGTCTTATATCTTACCTGCAATTCTTTTTTTAAAACATGTATACAAATCATGCAAACATCCGGCTAAGATAAAAATAATCGAAGTGAGCAAACTTTATTTCCCCCACAGTTTACGGCATCTGATAACTAATCATATTGTGTTGAACTCATTAAACTTATTATCGGCATTTATTCATACAAATGTCAATATACTATTGATAAATACAGTGCTTTATAAAGTTCGCCCGGTTTCAAATGAACATGAATGTGAACAACAACAACATCTATTGTATTTTATATTTGAGTGAAATATATTTCGATTAGGTTCCTTTGGATTAAAGTAAATTGTAATATGGCATGCATTTTCTGGTTTTTCTTGCAATGTGAAGGTGATTAAAAAATCAATTTATGTGTTTTTAAGTTAAGATTATAAATTAATCAATGTATATTTATGTTTCCATGTCATTTACGAGATAGAATCAAATATTAGAGGGTCAAACGCCAGGCATGGTCAAACCTATCGTATGAGGACCGCGAGGATTACCTGGTCAATATTATGATGGGAATGATATAAAGTCATTGCGAGTATTATATGTGAACAGTCTGCTTAGTCGCACTTGACGATGCTAAAGTACTTCATTTATCAGATCAGAACAGAATGTTTATTTACGACTTAAGCATTTACAGCTTATCGTCAAAACAATATAAACAGAAAAAAAACACATGCATGCGTCAACAATACATGTAATTGTATACATTTTATAGAGAATACTAGGTTAGCGTTGAATACAGAGAAGTTTATGTTGCGAGGCTTAGAACGCCGGGAGCGCGAGCGTTGGCGAGCGCTTTCGGTGTTCGAGCCGAGCAACATAAACTTTTCTGTATTCAACGCTGAACTATTTATCCCAATTTTTTCAAAATGACATTTAACATAAATAGATCGAATAACCTTAACAATAATTTTAATTCATTCTTAAAAGTGCTTAAAATCTAACTAATGTAACCATGCGTAGTGATATAGAAAGTATTTGTTCTGGTACGCAAGTCTTTAAAAATTTCACACACAAATTGTAAAATGACAAAAAACATCATCATATGCCTCGATTCAATTTTACGCAGCATGCAAATTGTAACACATAACGACCGCGAAAAGATGATTTTATTCATTTTATTTTCGAAAGAAAATGATCAAAACCCAATATGGCGATTGCTCCTGACAAAATGATGTCGATGTCAACATACATGTACATGTATATTTACACACAGAGTCGTTCGAAACATAAATTATAAAAAAAAATCTATTATCGCCTTATTTGTTCATGGACGCTGCAGATTTTGATGGCTCTAGATCTAGCCTTCACATCCTGTAGTTTGTGCCTCAAACACAAGATAATCCGTACTAATTCTTTGCAGCTTTGATTCAACTTTGAAACACTTGTTGCAAACGGGTAATTCTTACTGAATAGACTTTCTTTCATAAAATAACAAAGACAAAGTTTATTCATCAAAGAAAATACCCTTACGTTTACTTACATCAATAAGCAAAACAATTCGAATATACTACTAAACCAAAATACACACCCATCAGTATGCTCTACACACACAATTTTACATCCAAATAGGCACGCACATTCTGTCAATTTCTGAAAATCAATAACACGAATATGCTAGATCTACATGTAGATCTAAGTCCTTCGTCCCACCGGTTCCATCCGATGTAAGTAGTCCATAGAATATGCACTTTTTCATAATAACATCCACGATATATTAACACGTAAAAAATGCGCCTCTTCAATGTTTTATTCCCAGACATCGCATACTACTAGTATTATGCTATAGCCGTGTTAAGTCGTGGGCGATTGTGTATAAATCGGTAAAATATTTTAGTAACTAAAAAGTCCAAATCAATTAAGATTGAATTGTACAAATATATACCTTTGTTAATCAATTTGGATACTTTTTGCTGTTTTAAACAAATACACAAATTCTATTTGTTTTGTTTACACCATGTCAAGCGGCCATCTTGGAAATACGTTCTCCTTTAGTCGTGATTTCTGATTGGCTGTTGTATGCAAGCAAATATGTCATGCTGTAAACACACGAATGTAATATAAACTGCAGGTTACATTCTTTATTGAATGTAATATGCAAACCAAGTAAGTGTTTTATTGTGTGTGTGTGTGTTTATTATTATTATTAGAATATTAACTAACTCATTTATTTCAAACAATAATCATAAAATTTTATTGAAATACATATGCAATTCGTCTTTTTCTAAAACAATATATAATTTAAATGACAAACAAATAATTTGATCAATTATTAAGAATTAAAACAGCTCATTTCTGTTTATAAAGCTGTCATGTAAAAAAAAAGTCAATAAACATACATTGCAAAATATCTTCACAATTGATGTAATTGACAAATATGCAAAAGTCTTTGTTATGCATAAACTCAATAATTACTTGTTAGTTACTTACTATTTACACAACAACAATAACAATTATAAACATAACATACTGATGGATTGAAATTAACTGATCCATAACAATATAATAAAATTACTATTTAAACAACCTTACAGATGTTACTGTCAATAGATTTAACACTCTCTTTCAGCACAATAAGTCAGGAGAAATCAGATAGCCGGCGCACGACTCGGATCTGTAAACAAAATCTCAGATGGCACCAATGACCACACGCTGTGCACTGGGCCCATTTGACGATCACAAGTTCATCCCACTGATCCAATCCTGGCGATGAAAACTTCTTGAATATACAACAGTTGTTAGATGGATCTTCATCTTCTTCAATTTCGCTTTCATTGTCAGAGTCCATGATATTTCCTTTGCTTGTGCTTGGTTAGGGTGATTTGTTCAAATGTTGTTTTGATCCCTTTGTTGTTTTTTATGTTATTTTCTTCTTTCTGTTGTTTTCTAGCCGCTGAAAGTTTGTAGAGTCTTCTGTAATGGCCTTTCCACCCATTGTTGGTTTCTTCTTTTTGTACTGTGTCTTATTTTCATATGCTTTTGGTTTTTCAGGTTTAGATTTTTGAGCTGTTTCCATTAACTTTTCATCTAGGAGCTCTTTCATGGTCCTAACTAGCAATTCTGGAATGATTTTGGGGAATGATTTAGACGGCACTATCATTTCAGCAGGTACTTTTGTTGGATCAAAAGGCAATATGCTCGCTTTCCGGAATCCAGACTGGATTGTTCCTTGTGTCATGGATTTTAAGTATGCCTTCCCGGACAAGTCAGCTATGTCATATTTTTTAATGACTCTTCCCCTCTTCTTAGCCATGTATAGATGGCATTCATTGTGGAAAATGGACTTGAACGGCCCAAAACATGTAATGTCCAATGGTTGGAGGGCATGAGAACTGTGTGGAGGTAGCACAAACAGTATGACATTATGCTCTCTTACCCAGTTTACTATGTCAATAGAGACATGTGAAGCATGGCCATCATATATGAGCAGTATGGGTTGGAAACGTCACCTGATCCTCGTTGAACAAATTTCAGTAAGTGTTCTTCAAGGTACTTCATCAATACCTTCCCGTTTACCCATCCAGAATCCGACATGGCGTATTTTGCGCCAACTGCTGCATTTTTCGATAGGTCATCGTTTGTCCGTTTTCCCTTGAACACATAGTAAGGGGGTAGTGCTGTTCTGGCCGCATTAACGCACGCTATAATGGTCGTGGTGCCTGTATTCGGAGAGGTGACAGCTTGAGTTTTGCTTGACGAAACTCCAGTGATGACCTTTGATGGTCGATGCTCTGGCTGAATGCCAGTCTCATCCAGGTTATAAATCAGATGTGGCTTACACTTCAGGGAGAACTTGGTTAGAACAGCATCCACATCCCTGAAGTAGCTGTCAATATTCTCCTGTGTGACTGCGGCTGCTCTTGTCGACGAAAGGCTCCTTGGTGTAATGACTTTCAGCCTGTGTACCCATCGTTTCAAGAAGGCATAATACCAGTTGTTGCTTAGTTTGGAGTCAGTTAAACGTCTACCCAGTTTCACAGCCAAATCACCTGCAAGAAAATTTAACTTAGAGCGATTAATGCCATACCCAACCTGGGCCTACCCTTACAGATGGCAAACAAGCAGTTCTTCTTCATCATGGGTGAATAATGAATCTTTTCCCCACCTTGAGCTGATCTTGACTGTGTTCAACACTCTTCCCCTCAGAGTTTGTTTTGGCAAACCATTCATGATTGTCGCTCTATCAACTGGCAAATGGTCATCTTTCACTGCCCTGTATGCACGCATCAACATTTCCCTAGAATATGCCTTGCATTTCATCAGTCTGATAGGTTGTTTCTGAAATATAAAAATATAAATGTGTTTCATTGGAATTCTCAAAGTGAACCCATTGTTTCTTAATTTATTTTTACAATTCAATTACGGAACAATTTGTTGAGTGTGACCTAAACTTTCGTGTGTTAACAGCAAGTGCTTCGCGCATGCGCATACCTTCATTTCCGACCGTCATTTGTGTACAAATGTCAAGAGACGATGTAACATGGGAAATACGCATAAATAAGGGATTTTGTGCTACTTAGAAACAATATAAGGGTAGAAATAGTATTTATTTGTGTATAAAAATGCATCGGGTCTTTGTTGATTGCATTATTTACATGTTTTTGACGCATTTTGATCTGTTAAATGAACGCCGATTCTGTCAAACTTTTTACCGGAACGAACTACAGCGCCTGCGAACGTCCTTTCAAGTGATTTCATGCGATCTCTATAACCACGACTCAAAGGGAACCCGCGACTCAATGAAAACAAGCCATACTAGTTTCGTCTACACCAAAAGATGACATCACAAAGATGACGCAATAAGTATGTCATTGTATGACGCCATCAATCAGCTGATTCATTATACGGATGACGATAAATTATGCCCTTAGACTAGATCTAAAGGTTGAAGGTCGTATAATTTTAAAGCTAAAGTTTTCTTGACTCTAGAGATTTCTTATGAAAAATCATTCAGTGGTAGAATAAAAAGTAGTCCGTGCACGCGACAGGTATATTCAACAAGGTGGGAGACAGACTAGTTTATTCCATATGGTGTTATACTGTCAATGTCGGTATAAAAATGGGATAAATCAGTTATATACTAACATGGGTTAATGTGAGAATGCCAGAACAATAAGAAATCGCTCTTAATTTGCAAAGAGTGTTTAAATGCAATGCTTGAACAATTAACATTTAAATAATTGGATATATATTCTTTTGAAAAGATCCTTTCAAATAAATCAAATCAAATAACATCACATATTTATATATTGTCAGCCATAAGTTTATAAGCTTTGATGCAAACATAAGCTAGACAAAATAATACCGCTGTTTTAGTTTCATTCAATAATTACACACATTTAAACATACTTGGTATTCTTTTGTAAAAGTTAGGCAAATAAGTATTTCTTAAATTGTCATAGAAAGGACATATCAGTACAAAACGTTATTCGTCTTCAATTTCGATCAATGAACAGTGTGTACATATTCGTTCAAATCAGGGAATATGTTGATGTCTACCAGTTTCAATAAAAAGGCTATGGGATGATAACCGCATTTTTGCAATGATATTTCTGAATTTCGAATTCTCCAAGATATCTAAGAAAACTGATCGTTCAAAATAGGTTTAAATTCTTTGAAAAGGTACAATGAGGAACTGTCATTAACGTCCTTATCCAATTTGAAATAAAATATCTTTTAATCGGTTTCGAGAATTTGGAATAAAGGTGTTTATATAAACAGATTTTGGATACAACCAAACGTCGTTAAAACTAGATTCTTGTAAAAGGTTTCGAAATTTTCATGCCCAAGATTTGGAACGTGTAATGCTTCTTGCTTCTTCGCATTGTTTACGAATAATATTGTTTAAAATACAATTGGTAGATTTAAAGTCAAAAAGTCTTAACAAATATTTTACTATTCGCAATTCAAATAACGGCAAATATAAAACGTATATCTTCCAACTTCGGAATACAATGCATTTGAATGTGTAAAGGATATGACATTAAGAAGTCATTTACGGAATGTACGCTGTACACGTTCGATGTTTTCAGACTTAGTAAATCCCCAAGTCTCGCAACCATAATTAAGGATCGAAGCAACATATGCATCAAACAAATTAAACATTATTTTGATTGGTACATTTAGCGATTTCTTAATACTAAATAATGAGTTCATCGCCCGAAGCGCTTTTGCCGACAGCGTTTTTGTAGCCTGTATATGGGCACAGCTACTCGACAGTACTATACAAAGGTAATTGATTTTTTTTACGACTTCAATAGGATTGTTATTATATAACCAACTGTACCCGGCTGGCAAACGACCTTTATGAAAGATAACATTTTTTGTCTTGTCAACATCTACAGTAATATTCCACTTATTTCAATATTCGTTCAAATTTTTAAACGACGATTGTAATCCCTCCGCTGATTCGGGGAATAATACTGCATCTTCGGCAAATAACAAAAGATAAATGTATAGCTGGTCAATGGTTATGCCGTAATTTATATCACTTTGTAAATACATTTCAATATCATTTAAGAACAGAGAAAACATAATTGGTGAGCATGTTTTCCCTTGCAATAAACCTATGTCAAATTTAAATCTGAGATACTATTCAAGTGTTTATCACTCAATTTGACTTGGTCATATAATGACCTTATTACGGCCAATAATTTACCGTCGATACCGCACTGAATAAGTTTAAACCAAAGATGCATGCGATCTGTTAAATCATTAGCCTTTCAGTAATCGACAAAACAGCAGAATAGTTTTTTTCCTATCATCTAAGCGACTCTCAATTAATGATTGATAAAACGAAAATTGCGTCAACAGTACTTTATCCCGGGTGAAACCGAACTTTGCATCCGATAAAATATCATTTTCGAGCCACTTGTGTAAACGCTCGTTCAAGATACCTGTGAATAGCTTTGCAAAACAACTCACAAGAGTAATACCCCGTAGTTATTTGCTAGTCATTTGGAACTGAAGGGTCTCCTGTAATTAAATAGCAGTTCCAATGCAGAGCCTATAACATGAACACTCTCTTTAAAATACTCAACTATGGTGTTATCCGACGAACATGCCTTATTGTTACCCAAACTTTGGTTGCCGATATAATTTCTTCCAACGAAATATGTCTGTCTAGTTCAGGATAAGAACTTGCCTTTTCGCTACATTTGTCAAAACACTTAACAAAATTAAGTGGTGTCATTATCACGAAGAGCCCCACTATTTGCAAGAGTACTAAAATGGTCGTCAAACTCGTTTAATTATTTCCCCTTTCTGATTCGTAGACGGTTTACTAAACAATTTCTAAAATTCTTTAGGTGATTTAGATTTCATATTATTGATCTTGCAGCCCAATTTACGGTTATAATCTGTCTTGCATTTGCGACATAAATATTTGTAAGATTTTCTTTTCGCAAGTACTATTTGTTGGGCGTTATCATCCTTGTTTAAATTGAAAATGTAGAGAGCCTCTTTATATTCTTTACGTTTCTGTTTACAGTCCTCATTGTACCATAATTGTTCGTTTTGATCATGTGTCTCAAATGTATATGTCTTGGAGTTTACAGGGCGCATGAAAAGCGGGTTGCCTTTTGTCGTTAAATAATCGGTTAACATTAACACCAAATCATCCGTGTTAATACTATTTTCTATACCATTCATTAACTGGGACTTGAGATGTCCGTTGATATTTCGGAAATAAAAGCAGTACGGTGTTCTGAATTCCATTAAATAAAAGTTTTGCCCTAGAGGTAGACACGCTATTTTTGACGTAAGTCTTTAAATTACATTCAAATGGTGCGTGATTGCAAAATTCATTAAAATCATTTATTTCAAAGTGCACAATATTTTCAAAATTTGGAATATGCGTTAAAAGGTAATCAACTACACTTTTCCCGTTGTGTGTGTAACAGGTTAATTTGCCAATGTTCTTATCGTTATGCACTCTACCGCTAACAACTCGAAAATTTGTAGCTATACATAAATTTAATGCTGAGTCCCCAAAGCGGTTTGACTTCGTATCACAAGTTGCCCTAGGCAGTGGGTAATCAATATCAATATAATCGTGATTATTTAAACAATGGTCATGTGCTATCTAATCCTTTTTTAAGCCTATTCTTGAATTCGTATCCCCTGTTACATAAACATTTCCAAGCTTTTAAAAGTCGTTTATATCGGATTCTAGCGTCTTAAAAATGTCGTCATCAAGTCTGTTATGTAAAGGTGAATTTTCGGGCGCAATATATGTAAATCCAATGTAAGCATCATTTTCAATTTTAAAATATGTTTTATGCAGTTTAATCCATAATATACAGTCGATTTCATTTTTAACAAGAGACATTCCTTTTCGTATGTTATCATTTATATACACACAGGTGCCACCACTTGCCCGTTTCGCACGTCTATTTTGGTAACGTCTAAATGAATGTTTTGGATTACCGTATCAGCCAAGTTAAATATTCGATTTAGAGTTAGTCCATGTTTCAGTCAGACATATTATATCGTACTGTGAAGTTAGATTAACAAACTTTTGCGTTGAACACTTGTCCGCTGTGAGCCACTCAACGTTCCATACCACACATCTTACAACATTCTAACCTTGCTGCTAGGCACTGGGCGTGTACTCACGACCGTCTTTGAAAAGTCTGTCAACTTTCAGGAATGCCTCTTTATTTTCCTCCCTTGCTTTTTCATAAAAGGGATCAGTTTCTGTCTAGTGTCCATCACTTTCTTCGGGCATTGCTCCGAGATACCATATGGCGTCCCTTTGAGATTCTTGGCCGCCTTTCGGACCCTCTCTCTATATGGATAGTATGCAAATTTTGCCACAATTCGTCGAATTTTGTTGCTGTTGTATCGCCCAATTATGTGTGCGCGATTCAGTTTAATGTCTCTGTGGCATATTTCAATCCCTAATTTTGCCTCGATAAATTCGAGGATTTTCCTGTCACACTGCTCATCTTTTTCCTCGGATAATTTGTAAAACAGCAGATTACCCTCATACAACGGCATTCTAAGTCCGTTACTTCATGTTGCGTGAGATTGTCATTAACCTTGAATCGTCCTGCCAGTAAATCAATTTCCTTCTGCTTTTAATTAAGTTTTCGAGGACATCACTATCTTTTTGCTTTTAATTTGTGATATTTTCCTATCCATGCATTCACACTTAGCCGTAATGGTGTTCAATGACAGTTGTAAGTTTTCTAATTTGGAAAGTTTCTTATCCACAGTATAAATCCGGGACATGAGCATACTAAACACTGCGGTAAAGTCTGTATTCGGCTGTGAACGCATTATAGTTGGAGTTTCCGATGGATTTAAGTTACTAAAGCCTGGGGACACAGGATTCATAAATAATTAGCAATAATTGTTATTCGTCTGGAATAGAGACATTGTAGTCATTGGATTTATTGTATTGAAAGTCTGACTTGCCTGCAAAAATTAGCCGTTCATCTGTGGTGATTGAATAACGCCACTTGGCTTTGTTGTGGGTGTAGATAGATTGTTTAAACCGCTCCCATTGTCCGCCATCTTGCCTTTCGACATACGCGGGTTCTTTGTATTCTGAGAAGCTACCTAAACTGTCTTTGGAAAGCTCTTTTTTCGTTTACGGGGCATTTAAAATCCAAAAAGCACATAAACGTACACTTTGCACATCGTTGTACCTTTTTAACTGACTTTAACTGCTCTTAAACAACCATGTTTATGTTTATTTCATCACTGTCACACGCATGTGCATTTATCAAAATCAGCCAACTGTTGTTGGCGAAGATTTTGCAGTTGTGATGATTGTTTCGAGTGCACGGTCAGCCAAGCAGGGAACGCAAAGTCATGACGCCACATATCTGCAGTTATATGTGCAGTTAATGTGGCATGGTCACCAGGTTTTGCGAGGCGTCTGTACAGACAAACAGCGATCTTACGGAAAGGAGCTGAGCAAGTTCTCTTACGTAAAAGAAGGACCAAGTTCCACTTGCAGACTGAGGAAGATTCTAGGAGATCACAACTCGAATTCAGCAGTTCGATGCTCACTGTGACTTAAAGAAGTATGTGAAAGAATCAAGTGTGAAATAATTATAGCCACGTAAAACAAACGTTACTTTATTTTGTGTTAAATAACCCTCTCTGAGGAGGCGGACACAGATATTCACCATCATTTTCATACATTGTACCAAAATGTTCGTTTTAAAGACCAGCCACGGTCAGAAAGTAATCAACACACCTTAACGACAGAAAATTGATATCTAGCAGAACGTTTAGAATGACATTTAGTCGTGTCAGTTATTTGCTGAATTCAAAGAAAGCCAATGTCGACGTATGATGATAAAACAATGTACATGTATTCATGTATACCAAAACCAAATGATATCCGTATGTATTTATAAGTAACTATAAATCACAATATAAACAGACAGTGTCAGTGTATGCAATAGTCGATACAATTCCCTGTCAACGACACAAGACATTTAGCACAATCTCTCGGCCCGTTAATGAAAACATCCTGAATAAATTCTTATTTCATAATACACAATGCTGCAATCACATGTGCTTTTTGTCAGCATTTCTTGATATAAAACTTTAGTGATTATCATATGTAAGGTTTCATCCTTATGATTATACGTTCGACATAAATCTGTTGTGCTACAAATCCTTCATGTTGTGAGTCAACTATGATTGTGTCTTCACGAATCACAGATTCTTTAATATATCTCGTTGACTGCACAAATCACCAATTGTGAATCATCGGTATGCCATCACCATGTCATCAGTAAGGCACGCGTGAAACAAGTATCATAATCCTTTTCAGTGTTGTTGATTAATAATTTTGTAATGTGTTTGAGTCTTGCTGTCTGAACCAGTAGCTATGGTTCAACGAAACACTAGCAATTATTTAAGTGCTATAGACATCTAGTTTGATATTAAGTAAAAACATATGTTTACATTTACTATTTTATTACACCAATATAAACACAGCAACAGAATAGCCACAGCAGACTAAAATAATTTAATATTTTATTGTAGCGCGAATCGGTCGTTTTCCTGAAGCCGCCACCAAGCGCTATGTGCGCGGCCTCATAATGACGATGTGACTTCCGCAGCCCTCGGAAGACCAATTACAAAATAACGATATAATTCAATGTTTCCTCAGGCTACCTGCCTTTTGATTACAAAATTAAAAGTAATCAAGTCAACAGAATATTTACAGTGCGATAAACAGGAGACAGTTGCCTTCAATGACCCCCAAGGCCCAAGTTGAAACGTCCACCACCTAGAGCGACTTCCGTAGACTCCAACCCTCTGAAGACCCTCTAAACTTGCAACAAGAACTCTGCATCCCGGGCTACACCGTTTGAAGTCAACGTAATTACCCAAATGCTCCAGAGAAATGTTCTTTATGGTACCGCCCCCTTTCTTCAGATGTTGTCTTGATTGCATCCGCATTAGTGACCAATTCGCCTATTTGCGAGCCTTTATATACTGGCGAACAGTGCGCAACCTAGCCGACGGAAAGACACGATCCGGAAACCACCGAAGTTACCGAACTTCCTTCGCTTTTGACGAAGCTAATCGATTGCCCTGCGAACTCAACGGAGATTATATACTATCGATTTCTCCTCCACTGCCTCAGAAATAAATTTGTTTGCAGGATTTTATTTACACACATTTCTAAAGTATCAAATGATCTAGACATTCATAATAAATCATGTATTATACAAAAACTGAACTTACTGTGTTTTTTAAATAACCATCTTCGTATTGTTTTATCAATCTCCACGCAGAGTTGTCGTTCCTTGCCCTCAAATACAACTCTGTGAAAGGCTCAGCCCTCCATTTTGTCTACCAAATAGCTAAAACCGAACAAACGCATTCAATGTATATTTGATTGGATATTTAAGATTGCATGCATTAAATTAAAAAATATGACTTTTAAATGTACGATAAATCTTGCAAAAACTTGCGAGTTTTAATGCAACTCTTTGGAACTATTTTATTGCTCATTTACGCAGATGGAATCATTCCAAGCACTTTACAAATGTAAACAATCGAACATAATGTTTATTGAGTGACGTTAGGAATTGCTCCGACGTGTTTATGTATTTTGGTTTCTTAACATCAAAAAACCATATCAATGTTATAATAATGAATTAAGACTGATATAAGATATCATGGTATGAGATGGTTTTCTTTAATGCAGTGAATGCAATGTAACCGTCGTGCAAGAGATTGTTTAGTATACTGTAACCTCAATGATGAACGCTTGGTATGATCATGACATTAATGAGACGCTTTCATAAGAATAGTCCGTTCTGAGCCCAACACAGAGGTGAATGTAATGTAACCGTCGTGCAAGAGATTGTTGTTTTATTAGGCAAATTTAAAACTAAGGGAGGCAATTATAATGTAACCGTGAATAAACGTGAATCATCAAATTCGTACCCAAAACATTTTCGTCACAGTATAAAATACATGACATCATTTCAAATAAAAGTAAGCAAATACATTTCAGTATAAATGTGGCTGTGAACGATATTTTGACCCATCGGGTCTTAAAATAAGCATATATTATGAAATTGTTACATCTAAAAAATCAAAATCTGAATTCAAAAAGTATCAGTTCATGTTATGCTGGTCAGTTTGTGTTGCTAATAACTCCATTATTCGCATATGTCGATACACATAAATGATTACAAAATACAGAAGTAGTGTTATAAATCATAAATATTCATTGTTACCAAGGAAACAACAATGTTCTTTTTTCATATTAATTACAATTTAATGAATTTAAGACAACAAATAACAGCAAAATAAAACAACAAAACCCTTAGCAGATATTTAATGTCATTAACATGTTTATGATAAGAAAATTAGTGCACATTTTCTGGAAATTGGTGTGCTTTCAGAAACTGAACATTTTGCAAAGCTACGAACTTGAATCAGGGATTGCTCAATAAAGTGTTACAAGTCTGAAGACCATACCATCCTTACATTAGCTTCAACTGTACATTTCACTGGTAGAGACGCTATTTTAAAAATAACACATTATATATTCTCAGTGTAAACTGTGTTTTGCCTATATATTAACTACGAAATTGGTAAATATATTTGAAACCGTATTACGTGTCTTGTCGTTTAGATGCAGTAGGGGAAAAGTGTGTTTTAATTTGTAAAATATCATACTATTTTGTTCTCTATCATTATCTGATAGACATTAAATTAATGTGATATTGAAAAGAACAGGTTTCAACAAACCAAAATTATTCTATAACGTTCAAGATACTCTACGTGTTCCTGTTTTCAAAAAAAAATTAACATACGTCATTATAAAATAAACAATAGCTATTTTTGTATATCATAACTTAAATTATTCTGCAAAATCGTCTGAAAGTAATCTTTCGAATGGAATTTTTACGGTTGTTGTTGTTTATGTTGCTATTGTCGTTGGTGCTGATGTTGTTGTTGCATTTTGCATGTGAAAATATAGTGGAGGCAATTTTGACATCTCATTTACTAAACAGCAATAAATATTTCGTTTCATGAATCGAATAACCATTAACAATATATACTCGCCTTGCTCATTTTTATAATAAACATTCGTATTATTAAGCAGTCAATAGGCCAATACAACTACATATTGTATTTGCATATGGCAATGACAACCGTTTAAGTTCATATTGTATAATATATCTTTCGTTTTGGCGACACAATTTTCATTATTTGTTTGGCACATGTTCGGAGAATAAAACAGTTCGGCTATGCTCGTCTGTTGTTTTAAAAGCACTGCTTAAGAAAACCTAATTTACATGATATTTAAAGTACTTTTAGCAAACCTATGAATATGTTTTGCATTTATAACAGTTCAAACCCAGTTCAGGCTGATTCTTTCCTTTCGTTTTCATTCAATTATGTCGTAACTGTATGCATATATGTGTTACGTCACACTCTAATTTTTATTCAAAACCATTGATAATAACGTTTTACTTATTTATGTATTTTTACTTCCAACCCCTCGATGACAACAGTTTTACACACTCACACATGTAATTAATGTGTGTTTCATAGACACGACCGTTTCCCCCTTTTTCTTGACTGTTTTTGTATGTCAACGCCTCACCACATATGCTCATTTAAAAAAGTTCCTTTTTCATGATAGGTGGAAAACATGACAGCCCAAGCGATTATGCCAAGCGTTTATGCCTAGAGGTTAACCAACTAGTTAGCACTTACAACATGTCTGTTTAACTCATGGCGAATTGTCATGCTAATCCAACATTGCTCTGAAATGTTATTAAAATTAGAAACAGCAAAAACAACATCAAATTACTCAGCAGAAGCAGATAATGCTGAAGTAGTAACAATATTGTTTGGCAATCAAATGTAAAATTGTATGTGTTTATTGTGTATTGTAGAACACCTGTGAATTGGGTATGTGCAAAAGATAGCATGAGTGTTTTCGTAAACGAATACGGGAAGATCAAGTGTGCTGAATCTAGTACCAGCAAAGGCACACACATCGGTAAGTGTGATCTGAACGGTACATTTGAATACTGTAATTATTAA